>NC_056745.1:1021508661-1021741161 GCF_019279795.1 Protopterus annectens | reverse complement strand
TAACACACAGACCACAGAGTGCTTCACACCAATATATATGTCTGAATGCTTGTTTGATGCATTATTCATATTGTTTTTCTTAAGTTTCCTAGAAGTATAAAAGCTTGTTTGATGACCAAAACTAGATGCTGAGGTTGAATGTAACATCTAAGTACAAAGGAAAGTCACTTTAACACAATCACATCCTTTTTGTGGTGACCCAGCAGTATAGTCCTGTTTAGAGTTGCACAGTTTTCAAGCACATCTCGAAAATATAAAACCCATATCAACAGGCTTTGTTTTTCAAAGCTTTAACCTTTTATATTGAACTGAGAGAGTTACACAGTACACGTGGAATAAAAATTGTGCTGGAAACCGCATCTTTGATTCTGCTCATCATAAAGATCTGAATATCTCTTAACTGAACTTAATTTGTTGCTGTTCTGTCTAATTAGTATAGCTGATAAAGTTTCATAGTTGTAGCTCATGTGGTCTGAAAAATGGTTTCGTTTTTATCCCAAATATTTAGTCTACAGGAAAAAAAAAAAAAAAAAAAAAAAAAGGTACTGTGTCACAGCTGTCCAGTGTTTCTTATAAAGTGTAATGCTGTGAAACACGGTTTCACTTCAGAAGCCTGAATGAAGGCTTTTGAGTTTTCAGGCTTTTGGTCTTCTGGCTTATGCAATTCAGGCTTGTGATCATTCAGGATTCTGAAGTGAATCCGTGAAACACACGTGTCTGCATACAACATGCTTTTAGATATATACATCAGCAATGTTTTTGCACCCTACATAATTAATCATAGCGAAACCTGCAGTGTTGCTTTTGTGTCAGTGTCACCAAGGCCAACACACAGAGTGTTTAAGGTTTGTTAATAATGATGTCAACTAAAGGCAGCTGTCATCTGGAATTTACATACAAACTAGTCAAAGTTCATGCAGTGTTAGCTTCATTTATCTGCCTTTTTCTCTGTTCCACCTAGTGACGTTTTGCATCTAAAATTCTTGATCTAATGTGGAAGCCTGTCTTATAACAGCATGTACAGGGAGCTTAAAAGTTTAACGTAAAACTTGGACATTGATAGTTCTCTTCATATATATATATATATATGGGTCTACCTGACAACACCGACACATCACAACACCGACAACGAAATCACCGACACCACATAACCGACAGTTCACAAACACGAAACCTCACATGCCCGACAACGAAATCACCAACACCACATAACCGACAGTTCACAAACACGAAACCTCACATGCCCGACACACCATAATAACGACAATCAACAAACAAAACAAATCCCCTGTCCAAAAAGCACACACACAACACAAGCACACCAAAATCCTTACAAACCCACACTAAACCTCACATACACAACTATCTACAGCCTTAACCCAAACCCTAACCCTAAGGTCTGTCACTATCGCACACTCACCTAACCCGCGCCCTAAGCCTAACCCTAACTCTAACTCACTTAACCCGCCCCTAACCCAAAGACTATCACTACCACACACTTACCTAACCCGCGCCCTAACCCTAACTCACTTAACCCGCCCCTAACCCAAAGACTATCACTGTCGCACACTTACCTAACCCGCGCCCTAACCCTAACTCACTTAACCCACCCCTATCCCTACAGACCGTCAATATCGCACACTTACCTTACTCGCACCCTAACGTCCGTCACTACCGCATACTTACACAGCCTTTTCCCATGTCGGTGTTCTCAGTGTCGGTGTTTTCATCCGTCGGTCTTCTCAGTTGTCGATCTTCTGGCGTCGGTGTTCTCAGTGTCGGCGTTCTAAGCTGTCGACGTTGTCAGGTAGACCCATATGTATATGTGGATATATATATATATATATATATATATATATATATATATATATATGTAGGATCCATACAGATCCCCGACGGTACTTTCTGCCAAAGCAGAAATCAGCGAACATACATAACCGAAAGTGCTGTTCACCGAAGCAGCACTTTTGGTTATGTGTGCTGGTTGTGCCAGTCGCACTACTGTGTGGTTAAGGGAGAATTCCCTTTTCCCCACTGTAGTGTGACCTTGGAGTGAGAATATAAAAGTAGGGGGGGTGGTGGGTGCAGGAGGGCTTGACCCCTTCATAAAAGAAGATTTATTGTTTTTTTTTTTTTTTTTTTTGAACGGACTTTAACGAAAGCACTTTTGTTAAAGTGCTGTAGGTTATTGTGGATTCAGACTATTGAACTTTCGTTCAGTAGTCCTAGATCTATATATATATATATATATATATATATATATATATATATATATGTGTGTGTATATAGGTATAGATGTGTGTGTTTATATTTATATATACATATATATATATATATATATATATGTATAGAGCTATACATATATATATATATATATATATATATATATATAGAGCTATACATATATATATATATATATATATATATATATATATATATATATATATATATATATATATATATATATACACACACACACACACATACATATATACATATGTGTGTATTTATATGTGTACATGCATGTATATCCGCATAAGTGGACAGGTGTACATTTTTTGGAATGTCGAAATAATAGACAAAACGTGAGCTGATTTTCACACCTTGCTCTTCTCCAGTCAATACACCCATCATGACTATACATTTTGTATGATTACTGATGTCTGTAGGATGTGTGTGTGTGTGTGTGTGTGTGTGTGTGTGTGTGTGTGTGTGTGTGTGTATATATATTTGTTTTGTATTAATATCTTCAGCCTTTAAGCTGCTAAATCTTTTGATATGCTTTTCAAACATCATATCATGTCACTTAAGATTTTGTGCCAAAAATCTCCATATGAAGCAGGCATGTGCTTTTGCAGTAAAGAAATAATGCTAACTATTCGTAGAAGTCTTAGCAGAAGTTGAGCTGCCCTTGTTTCTGGAACTATGCAACATATCTCTTACTCGGGGACAAAGTGTATAACACTTTTTTATTTGAAAACAAGTGAATAAGTTATTTTATTTACCTATTAGTCACAAATGTTGGCTAATTGTAATCTTCATGCTTAACCCTATCTGCATTTGGTCTATGTTGTAACTGTAATATGTGCTTGTGAATACATGTAAATAATATGTCTATGTATATAGTATTTAAACATTTTAAAAAACAAGTATATGTCGAATAGTATTTTACAGGCTACACCATTGTCAGTGAAACTGGTGTTATCAGTAACAAGCGTGCATCTCTTTTTCTACACTGCTGCTTCAGAAATTATTTAAGTACCTTGGCATGGCATTCTCACTGATGGATGCAAATTTTCCATAACATGATGGTAGAACTCAAAGGATGTAGCACAGAGAATAGCAAATCTATAAAAAGATAAAGTGAAAACATATTTTTTGTTAGTGTATGAGCACATACATATTCTTTAACTGCGTTCAGTGCTGTAGAGTTGTGTCCAACTCCAGTAATAACCCCATGTGCAACCATGGCCATCCACAGTTTACTAGGGATGCAGGGAATGGAAGTAGATGGACAGGTCTTTTCTTCCATGTTGCTTATATACCACACACACACACACACACACACACACACAGCTATAGGTTCATAGGTAGGTACTAGGCTATCTGCCCAAGGGCATTTATAAGCCTAGCCAGTGTGTGTCTGCTTTCGCCGCCTCATTGATTAATTAACTGAGCCTCTGTCAAGCAAAGCCAATGAAGTGATCCCAGGGGTGTATTTTCTGTTACCCATCCACTCGTCAAGGCTTCTCTTGAAGAGTGTTAGTGAGGGGCTCTACCTAATGTAGTTAGGAATTTTGTTCCAAAGCATGGGGAGTCTCTGTGACAGGAATCTAACCCTCCAGCATGTTCTTTTTATTGTTGTGGTGATAATTTAGAGCCACCAGTCCACCTTCCTTCTTGGCTTTGGGATGTGGGGGAAACTGGAGTACCCGGAGAAAGCCAGTGCAAACACAGGGCATGCAGACTATATAAAGGAGGCATCCCATCTGAGAATTTAACCTCTTGATATGAGACATCAGTCCTGTTCTGTGCATCACTGTACCACCTTCAAACTGTATCTTTGACAAAATGTGTAATATTCCTAACCATTATTTCATTTTTGACAGTGATGTCCATTTTACATGCAAAAAAGATACTGTTGAGTGTTTAGATGTACAGATACAGCATTAGATGGGAAACGTAGTACTCACTGATAAAGAAGGTCTTTTGTAAGAAGGAAATGTGTGACACGTAAAGGTCATATCTTTATACTTCCCAAGAAAAGGATGCTAGCTTATGTGTTTAACAAGCTGTTTTCCTAGTCTGCCATAAAAACAAGTTTAGTAATCCTGAATAAAACATAATCCTACTTGTTTGGTTTTTTAGCTGCTATAGTTAATATAGTGTGGCATTTCTGCTATTTCCCCTAAGAGTAAGTTACAAGAGTACCAGTAGCACCAGAAGTGCAGCAGAATATTTAATATGCATCTCTTTAATGTCAATTTACCTAACAGAGATTTAACTGTAAAATGTTCAATTGTGTCTGGAGTGAACAGAAATTAGAATACACCCTGAAAAATGTCATTATGCACTTGCGCAAAAGTGTAGAGGTGTCTGTCTTATGCTGCTTAACATTGTTATTATGTATGCCATAATAAAAAAAGGAGACCAAGTAGAAGTCCCTGTGGTATAACGATTTTGTGAACATAGTGAGGAGAGTATATGCCTTTGGGTTTCAGATGCTGTCTACCTTGTAAATAATTTCAGAAACAGGAGAACACAGAATTCCCAAGTTCCCATTTGTCTTCGCTTTAGCATAATAAATCATGATCTAAAATGAAGAATGCTTTTCTAAGGTCTATGACTACAGCATCTGCCACCTGTTTTTGATCTAACGCCATTAACCAAATGTCTGCTACTTTCACTAGTGCTGACAGTGTGCTTTGTCTCCATCTGAAGCCATACTGCTCTGCATTTATGACTTTGGCATGCTGTAAAATTGATTATTGACATGTATTTTGAACAGTTTGGCAAAGATGTGCATCCTCGTATCAATTCTTCTGGTAATTAATAAGCACGCATCTTCTGATTTAAGTAGGTACTGATCTGGGCTGCTTTCTCTGTAGTTGTAGTTCTTCCATACATAATTTTTCTAAGACCTAGAAATGTTAGCACATCAATCTTACAACATTTCCATATTGTAAAGATTTCAATATTTACGTGACAATAGTTTAAATAGGAAGATATTTAATGTATGTAGCACCTTATTCCTTGATTGCTGCATTAGCGATAATGTAAGACATTGGTGATGTATCAACAAATTCAACAGTACAAGGTTACAGAGCTTTCCCTAGTCTTTTAAATGTTTCTTTGTCTTTATATGTCCGTCTGCTTCTTTAGTGCATAGATGGAGTATTTCACCAGTGATAGAGCAAACTGTTTTCAAGAATGATGCCTTTTCTCTGAAACAATTAATTACAGTTATATAAAACTGCAATTTAATTTTTTCTTATGTTTTTGCTGTTGCATGTTTTCATTCTCTTAAATTTTAGCTGGTGTTTGTCTGATTTCAGCAGTGCAGCAAATATATAATGCACAAATGTATAAAATCTCTACCCTACTGTTTAATTAAAGGTATATTTATACGTGTTATTTTTATTATCCTATTCGTTCAGAAAGCACAGACAAGAAAAAAATGGCTACGTAATAGTGCTTCCAGATTATTCTGCTTAAATCACCTAAAGTACAAAGCATTGCATTTGTGTAGTTTCTTCTGATGCATTTTGAGAAACTTCCCTTAATGTCCTTGATCAGCTGTAATTCAAAAATTACTTACTCGCTTCACTGGAGCCAAACAAGTGATTACACAAGATTATTGTCCACTGTTTTGGGAAATTCTTCTTTTGCCAGTGTTGTGTGACTATGGACTTGGTATATGTAGGCTTGGGGTGTGGGATGCTTACCTCCCTCCCCACATTGTAGTACAGGAGGCCATTCTGTCAGCAAAAATACTTTTTTCAAGCGCCACTGTTTCCTTCTATCTAACTTTTGAGTATTTCTAATCATGGTGGTGTGACCTGAGCATTTGGGTTTCCCTCTTCCGCAAAAGAATCATTTTGCAAAAAAATAATATTTACTGAGCATGTGTTAGTACTATGGCATTATTATTTTTATGAAGATCTTAATGTTATGTTTTGTTGTGTATTTCTGTTAGAGTAAAAACCAGAACAAATTATTCAAAATAACTAAATCTCTTTAAGGCTTACATTTGCTGTAACAGAGGTTATACTTCAAAAATGCTGCTTGTTGCATGTTTTTTTGTGTGTGTGTGTGTGTGTGTGTGTGTGTGTGTGTGTGTGTGTGTGTGTGTGTGTGTGTGTCCTTATACACGCACACACACACACAAACACACACATATATATATATATATATATATATATATATATATATATATATATATATATATATAAAGCTGGAAACATTGTTGATCTCACCAAATGGTGAAACAGAAGTGACCGAGATGTGTGTAGATTGAATTGTTGTAACAAGTACGGTTTAAGTAAACACTGCAGCTTTACACCGCAACATATATTTCAACCTCTTAGAGCAAAAAAGCTGGATAAAGCCTAAAATAATGAGAGGGCAAAGACCAAAATTAAGGACGGCTTTTAAATATTGGTCTTATGAAAGTAGCCAGAATAGCAAGTTTTATGCGTGCATTTTCTGAAGGATATGAAATCTGACACTCAAATGTGTGTCATTAGACTTTAAACCTCAGTCATTTGCCAGAAAAACACGGGTTTTATGAGGAAAATGTCTTGGATGCAAAAATCTGGACTGTTGAGAGGTATGTGCTAGAACTGTACAAAAGATTTTCCTGTATTATCCAGGACAGACATACTTAATGAAGAAATTAAAGATGTATGAACGGAGAGCTGAAGAAAGTCCTCTGCATAGTTTGCTCCCCCTTTGTGAAGGGGAAGTTGATGTCCAGAGCAATCTCTAGTGAGCTAGAAGTCACAAACCTCCTTGGTATCAAACAACTCGGTTTTATAAGACTGGTGTTTCCATTCCCTTTAGTGTTCCACACTTGGCCCCTGTCGGTTGATTAAGTTTTCAGAAACTCAAAATTCATATGGTTGATACCATATGATTGAGTTTTTTAAAACCTGAAGCTTTTGAATGTAGTTTGCAGTGCCATGCAAATCAGGAAATTTACCCTTTTCCTCACTGTGGTGCGATCTCAGTGTTGAAATATATATAATTTGCAGGGGGTGTGCAGGTGCAGAGGGGCTTGTCCCCCTACAAAAACGTAAAAAAAGTAGTTTGTGTTTTTTTTGTGTTCGTGGTTTTGGAAACTTGATCATATGGTCTTGACTGTATGAAGTTTGAGTTTCTGAAACCTCAGTCATCTGACATAGACACTATGTATTACCAAATATCGGCAAATGCTTATTTTAGCTCACATTTCATTGACCTAATTGGTTGTCAGATGCATTTATCACAGCATACAACATCGCACTACAAAGATTGCAAATATAAAACATACGTTTAATCAAGATGAAATGAATATATGTGTGTGTGTGTGTGTGTGTGTACACACACACACACACACATATATATATATATATATATATATATATATATATATATATATATATATATATATATATATATATATATATATAAAATATATATATATATGTCTTACCTACTAAATGAATGCAAATGCAAATCCTACACAAAACCTATTTTGCACTTTAAAATATAATTACATAGACTGGAAGCTGATCAGCAATCATACTTCCTCACATTCAGTTAACTTATATGGCTTTGCATGACTAACCATCTCCACCATTGGAATTAGTAAAAAGTCTGACAAGCAGTCAACTTTAGATGGAATCTTTACCAACAAACCAAACACAATCTAAACATTTGGATGTCTGCAAGACACAATAAGTGACCACATTTGCACCGATAAAATTAGAAACTAAAAAAATAAATAATTAATTTATAACCAAATCCAAAAAAGATAATTTATAACCAAATACATAGCACAACAACATTTAACAAAAGCACCTTTATCTATACTCTAACCCAGTATAACTGGAACATACTAAAATCCATTTCACTTGATGCCACTGTGTTAAAATTTAATGAAACTTTTATAAATATTCGTAATATGCTAGTATTTATACAAATAAAGAGCCAAATCAAACACTGTTCCATGGCAAACTAAAGAAACAAAATCAAAACAAAAAAATTATGCTTCCAAGAGACAAAGCCTGTAAAAACCGGCATAAAATCAGAACACAAAATGTATTTTATACATTTAGACATATCAGAAATCTCACTAAGGACCAAGTAAAAATTGACAAACCTGTTTTACCAACCTCCAATATAAACACCAAAAAAATCCGATTATTTTTTTGGTAATCACTAAATGAGCTAATGCATCCTACCAAAACCATCATACCCTGTCCTTCTGCTTTTTACACTACTGAATCAGTACCATTGTGCTTCATTTCCTACTTCATACAAACAGTGCTATCTCTGATTAATAACAACAATTCACCTCAGTCTCTCTCACCCTCATCCTGTTGTAACCAATCACATCCATTCTCCTTCCTCCTGGTTTTCACCTCTACTGTAAGAAAATTTATACAGAAGCTACTAAACCTGTGTAGCTGCTGTCCAAAACAGCAGCTGATGGTGTGGCTTTCTCTGTATCCATTCTGAAAAAATAATCCATATCTGAGAGGTATGTCTCATCTTTCTAGAAAAAAAATCCTACATAATACCATTCTACAAGTGTAGCACATCAGTAGATATTTCCAACTATAGACCTACTGCCATCTTACCCTCTCTAACAAAAATACTAGACAAATGCTGATGCTATGCGTGTCATTATTCATTATGGATGGGTGCTGGATCCGACCTCAGATCTAAGCTGGCAGCTAATGGACAGATCCGGAGCTCAAGCTCCTCCCCTTCCCATAATCCACTGCTGAACTCTAACAGTTATATCTCGTTTGCTGTTGAACGTGTTGGACGCATCTGAGCTCGTGCAATTTCTCTATTAGATAAGTAATTATTTTTCTTGCTTTTTCTATTTTGTTTCTATACTAGTTTGCCTCCCCTCCCATAACTTAGAGTTAGATCTCCCTTTACTCTTGTCATGGTAGTCCCCTTCCTACCCTTTCTCTCTCTTTTCACAAAAAAAAAAAAGAAACTCCTTTCTTTTCTTTTGCTTGTTTGAGTGAGTGTGTGTGGATATGACTGAGAAACCTTCTGA
This sequence comes from Protopterus annectens, assembly GCF_019279795.1. Classification (NCBI taxonomy): domain Eukaryota; kingdom Metazoa; phylum Chordata; order Ceratodontiformes; family Protopteridae; genus Protopterus; species Protopterus annectens. The sequence goes on along the minus strand of NC_056745.1, from coordinate 1,021,731,884 downwards.
TTTCAAGTTCATTAGGGGTGGGTTTGGGTACTTAGTTTTCAGACCATTATCTTCCCCTGGGAGCTTCAGCACTTGACAGCTCAGGTCAATATCATCTGGGGGCTTCTGTACTATGTCAGGGTCCATTCCCTGTTCCCGGTCAGCTGTGGCCATGGGAGAGGAGAGGGGAGCCTCATCCAGTCTGTCAGCCTTCTGGGTGGTAGAAAAGACCTTCTCCAGCTTGGCAGTCACCTCTCCTACATCTCTAGGTCCCCCTCAGCCTCTCTCGGCTTTGGATGGTGAGGCCTCATCATCCTTCCAGGGTCAGCCATCCTTCAAGCGCTTTCAGATGGGCACTGCCCCACTTGAGGTTCCTGTCCCTTCTGAGTCCTCCCCAGTGCCCACCGTGGAGGAACCCCCTGGGAAGAGAACTTGTAAGAGGAGACAACTGGACTCTCCTAGAGTCTCACCGAGAACACTGATTTCAAGGAGTAAGATGGGTCCCCCCAGGCTGCTGTCTGAGGAAGTGTCCTTTGGGGACATCCTCGAAATTCTCAAGCAAAGAGGCAGTTGGTCTTCCCCCACCCTGTCTTCAGAGGAATCCGTGTTTCTGAAGGCCTTTGGGATAGGCCCATCTTTTCCTGGGTATTCTCCTGCTGACATGCATGTGGATCTCACCACCAGCAGGGCTTGAAAGAAGCCAGACACAGTGGAACCAGTAACCAAAAAGGCAGGCAAATTCCCCAGTCCCCCCAAATATAAGGCTTTTTGCTGTAAGGGCATCCCCGTTGATGCCATCATGGTCTCCACCAGTACCAAGAAGGAACTAGTGGAACAGAGCTCCTTGATCCATTCCCTGAATAGAGTGTCTCGGGTGATTGACCAGTTTGGAAAGTGTGTGTTTGCCTCAGCTACTGAGAGCAACCAACTACATCGCACATTTTACCTGGCTTCAAAGGGATTTGGTGTCAGAACTCACCACTTCCCTTACAGAGTTGCTACCTCTAGAGAGTCTTAAGCTGGTCTTTCCTAAGTTGTTCACTCTGACTTCCCTGGCTAATGCTTCGATGAGGTTGATGTCCAGTGTGGTCGAGGTCACCTCTCGAATGGCTGGCACAGGTACAGTAAACTCTCAGTTAACTGGAACTCAAGCAACCAGCACTGTCATGCAACTGGCACAAAAATAATCGAAGAACTACAGTACAATTTTCATGTGTTGCACTTTGTTTTCCCCCAGCAAAAACTATATTACGTTTTTAGAGTTTTAAAAGGAAGATAGGAATAAATTCCCTTTTTCCCCAACCTGACACAAACAAATAGTATAAGGTACACTATTAGTCAGGATTATTTTTAATAGTAACTCTCAAGCATCCAGAAACTACAGTTATCCAGCATGTGCCAGTCCACATGGGTGCCGATTAACTGAGAGTTTACTGTATTGCTATTAGATGGCACACTTGGCTTCACCTTTGCAGGTTTGCAGAACCCTTCATTGTGTCTTTTACTAATACTCCTTTTGACAGTTTGACCTTGTTTGGATGGTCCATCAAGGAAACATTGACCCGCAGCGATCAGGAGGATAAGGCTCTGTCTGCAGTGAGAATCAAGTTTTCTACTTTGCAATGATCTTTTTCTAAGACTCAGAGAGGTGGTAAAAAACGTTGGTTCTGCAGGACTCAGTCCTCGTAGCAGAATGCTCCCCAAGAATCCTCTTCTGCAAGCCATGGTAGGGAATCCAATGGCAGACGCCGCCCCAGAGGCAGAGGGGGTCTGCAGAATCAGGGCTCCAGGGAACTTTTCTTTGAGAAGCCCTTTCAGGGTCCTTGAAACACTGCTCGACTGTCCTGCCCTTGAGGCAGTTGGAAGACATTTCTCTCTGCACTCACTAGCCTAGACAAGTCTCACCTGAGATCAGTGGTGTTAAAGATTATTTCCAGGGGTTACTTCATTCTCTTTTTTCAGCCCCCTCCGATTCGAAAATCCCTCCCGGATGATCCACCCTGCCAAAGGGAGTTGGCCCATCTCGAGGTTCAAGACCTTCTTCTAAAAAGAGCCATCCAAGAGGTCCCAACAGGACAATAAGGGTGAAGACCTTACTCGCACTTATTTTTGGTACCAAAAAAGACCGGGGACCTGCATTCCATTTTGGACCTCAGTGAACTGAACCTGTCAGTCAAGAAGTCCAAATTCCTGGTGGTCACTTTTCAGTTCATTCTGCCTCTGTTGCACAAGGATGAATGGATGTGCTCAGTGGATCTCAAGGAAATGTACTGTCATATCAAAATCAACAGGCACTCCAGGAAACACCTGCACTTTTGGATAGGGGCCAATCATTACCAGTTCAGAGCCCTGTCCTTTGGACTCACAACAGCACCCCAAGTGTTTACCAAATGTATGGCAGTGGTGGTAGCCCATCTCCAGCTGCAAGGATTCCAGGTCTTTCCATACCTGGATGATTGGCTGTTTGCAGCCCCCACGAGGCATCAACTATCAATGGCCACCTTTTATGCCCTCAATCTCTTTCACCATCTGGGAATTACAGACAATTTGCCCCAGTCCAACCTTTCTCCATGCCAAAATTTGGAGTTTATTGGGGTTCAGTTGGACACAATATCGGAGGCTGCAGTACTGCCCTTATGCAGAGGAGTTCTTACTCAGGATCAGGTCTCTCGCTTGATGCTTCTATAGTGTCCATCAGTCCATCTGATTCTACAAGCTCTAGGTTTGATGGGGGCTTCCATCCAATTAGTTCCTCTCACCAGGTATCATATGCGAGTTCTGCAGTGGACCCTGGCAGTTCAGTGGTCCGCTCAGATTCACCCCATGTCCATGACCATCAAGATTTCTCAGGTATGCAGAAATCACCTAGTGTGGTGACTTCAGACTCTGAATCTAATTTCAGGCAGGTCCTTTTGTTTTCCCCACCCCAAAGCCACAGTGACTACAGACGCCTCCCTGTTGGAGTGGGATGGGGTACTTTCAGGGCAAGATGGCTCAAGGCACATGGTCCCCCATAGAGACCAAATTGCACATAAATGTCCCAGAGATGAGGGCAATCCTTCTAACATTGAAAGCCTTTCAGGAGTGCTTCCATGTAGGGACCATGGCAATTCAAACAGACAACATGGCGGTGGTCTGCTACATCAACAAGTAAGGGGAAACATGGTCTTATCCCCTGTGCAGAGAGGCCCTGAGAGTGTGGGGAATGGGCAATGCTGATATCTTCCAGGCACTTTCTTCTTGCAACTCACATTCCTGGCAGTTCCAAAGTATTGGCTGACAAACTCAGCAGGTACATCTTGAGTCCCAGTGAGTGGTACCTGAGTCCATCGGTGGCAAATCAGATATTTGATCATTGTGGTCAACCATGCTGCGATCTATTTGCCTCCTCAGTCAACCGCAAATGCAGCAATTATTTTGCCCTGGTCCCTCCAGCGGGGGAGTCACTCAGGGACACAGTGATTCATGATTGGTCACTGGGACTCCTCCTACTACTCTGATTCCCAACAGAATGCTCACCGCTTGAAGTCCCCTCTCATCATCATTGCTCCCTTCTAGCCTAGGCAGGTATGGTTCGCCCTATTACGGTCTCATCTGAGGTATCCACCCTGGATACTGGATCCCATTCCGGATCTCATTTCCCATTCCTGGGGTCTTCCACTTCCCAATCTCCAGACTCTTCATTTGACTGCATGGTTTCTCAAGTTACAGTAATCCTATCACAATCCAGGCTTCCTTCCCCCGTATAACATTATTTTGGCCTCTCAAAAGCCATCTACTAAGAAGGTGTATTCCAGTAAATGAAAAATGTTTTCTGTTTGGGCTAGACAGAGTAATTTGGATCTTTTTTTGGTCCCAACTCCTGATATCTCACTCTTTTTGTCCTACCTTTTTCAGGATGGGGAAAGTTTTTCTACTATCAAGCTTCAGTTGACGGCCATTTGTAAATTCCACATTAATGAGGAGCCTATTTTCTCTTCTAAACTGTGCAAAGCCTTTCTTAAATGAGTTTTTCTTCTTCGACCATGTATTAAAGATCCTTCCCTGCCATGGAATTTGACCTTGGTGCTACAGTCTTTGACACAAAAGCCCTCCGAACCAGCTGCTTCTTGTGATATCAAGTTCCTGTCTTGGAAACAGCATTTTTAGTGGCCATTACTTTTGGCAGCAGAGTCTCGGAGCTGCAGTCTATAATCATTAAACCTCCATTTTTGGTCTTCCACAAGGACAGGGTGTCCCTTAGGACAATCCCTTCGCTCATTCTGAAAGTGGTCTCTGAGGTTAATCTTAATCGATCAATACAACTCCTGGTTTTCTTTCCTAATTACTCTAATAAAGTAGAATACATGTTGCATTGTTTTATTTCCAGATGGATTGCTAGTTGCATTTCCTTCATTTACAATAGCAAACATATGGAGTTCTCCAGACCAGTTAAGGCCCACTCTACTAGATCTGTGGCTGCATTGTTGGCCTTCTTAGCTAAACTTTCCTTGGATGAGATTTGTGCTGCTGCTACTTGGTCTAATCCTCACACCTTTGTTTTGCACTATAAGCTGGATCTGGTGTCTAGGAACAGGGCTTCTTTTGGTTCCTTTGTGCTCTGGCATATCTTTCCTTGAGGCCACCCAGGGCTCATAGTAGCTGGGAATTCTGACCCATCTGTGATGAATAATGACACGGATAGCATCAGATAGTTATGTACTTGCCATAACTTGGAATTTGTGCTATCCAGTGTCATTATTCATCATGTTCCCTCCCTCCTTCCCCCTTCCTTCTGGGGATCTAGTAGAGCTAGGATGGTTCTATTTTGGGATATTTTGCTTTTTCTTACGCAGACCTTTCTGCACTCCTGTTTGTTCAGCAAACTCTATCTGAGGGTTGGAGGTCAGCAGGGGATTATGGGAAGGTGAGGAGCTTAAGCTATGGACCTGTCCATTAGTTGCCGGCTCGGATCCTAGACCTATCTGTGATTAATAATGACACTGGATAGCACAGATTCCAAGTTATAAGTACATAACTCTTTTCTAATGTTTCAAACTTCTTACCTCAATGCTATTTATTCCTCACATCTATACTGTAATCCTCCTTACCCATGTCTTTTAAGTCGTATCTAATCTCTTACATGTTTTGACTAATATTGTCACATATATTACACATGAACTTCTTGAATCCTAAATGTTTTATACTTGGAATTTAATGTCCTGTATGATGTCGACACAGAAGATATACCTGTTTTATCTTTGTATAGCATACCTCTCAACCTCTTAGCCCAAGAGATCCGGCTAAAGCCTGACATAACGGGGGTACAAAGGCCCAGAAATATGGACAGATTTTAAATATTGTTCTTATAAACTTAGAAGGTTAGGTTACTAGAATAACAGGGTATGTATTAAAATGCATTTTTCTAAAGGATATGAAGTCTGAAACTGAAATGTATGACATTATTTACTAAGTTCATTCATTTTATGAGGAACAAACAAATTTTGAAGCAAAAATCTGGACATTCTGTGAAAATCTGGACAGTGGAGAGGTATGTTGTATAAGTGACTCTACGGAAAAGTTACTTGTTTGTATTTTGATGTGTTGAGAACTGTCTATGTAATGCATCTTTTAAAAAAAAAATTGTCATGAGTATTTTAAATATGTCTTTTGGATCTTTTCTCCCTGATCTTCTGCTGATAGTTTGCCCAGTCAGACATCCCCGTTAAAAAATATTGTTAACACAAATGGGTGTATGTATGTGTTTGGATTTTTAGGCAGAATGGCTAAGAGTGTGATGGCTGCAGCTCTAGTTCTTTAAGGGCCACTGTGTTGTATAGTTAAGACTGTGTTGTCAGGTTTATAAAGGGCATACAGCCAGTGTGTGAGAATGATGATGGAACTAAGCGTGGGAAAAACAGAACTGCGGTGTCCAATGTCTTGGAAGATAAGTGGTGAAGAAGAGAGACAGAAGAATAGGCTGAGGTTCTGGATTATAGAATTAGTTTAGGGACTAGAACAAGCATCCTGAGTCCCAGAACTTCATCACAAAAGGACAGTAATATGAATCAGTATGTTGTAAAGACTAAACGAGTCTACCCTTAGCTTGAGAGATAGATAAAATATCTTTTAGTTAATGTGGGCTGGTGTATTTTTTTTTTTTTTTAAGCAGGAGTGAGCGAGCCTGTTGGACACACCTATGTCCCTGCTAGGCATAGGGTGCTAACTTGTCGGAACATGGGTTAAATTCTTGTCTAGGCTTGTAAGGGCCTCAGGGCCAATAGCCTAGTAACTTCTTTTGACCTTATGACCTTATGTCTTGAAATTGGCAATTTAAAATTTAATTTGTTTTAAGGACTCTGAAAGGCAAAGAAGTCCAACTAAGCACAGTCTTGTTGATGTCTACCATTTTACTTACACAGTTTGTTACACAGCCATGTTTGAGTACAAATGAAGTATGCATCATACCATGTCTTGTACAATGAAAGCACTTGTTACTTTCTCTTGATATTTTCATTCATAAGGAATTTTCATTTTTAAGCAACAAACTGTTTAAACATTTTGAATGAGACATTTATCTGACTTGCAGTATGGTAAATTGCAAGTACAGCCAAATTAATTGTGATATACTTGAAAGCATCCATGTTGCAACTTAATGACTTCGTAGTAATAATTTCATTTTTTGAGATGAAGAGCACAGATTGCTAACAGCTGTCTGACTTCAACAAAGAATTTTGCACACTAACATTTAACTTTAAAAAATAAAATTTCAGCAAAACATAAAACTATTAATACACATTGATGATTATAAACTCTTCTTAAGGAGCAGCTTAAGAATTATCCATTTGTCAAGCAAACAGCATGAAGGTCGAGAACAAAGGGTAAATACAGATCAGTACCTGGCAAAAAAAAAAAAATCTCAACAGTTACCTCCCCTTGCAGAATTAATGTAGAGAAGCTGGCATACAAAGTAAGACGTTATATTATGTTTGTATTGACTGCTCATCTTTAATGGACTGTAAATACTGTGCTTATCCTAATTTTTTTTAATGTTTTTATTTATTTTGTTTATTTACCGGGTAATGTCCGACTGGGCATGAGGCCCATTTTTAGCAGAGGCCCGGGGAGAAAAGCTCCATACATACAAATAGACAGTATTAATCAAATTGTGGTGGTGCTGCGGTAGCATTGTTGCCTCACAGTAAGACGCTGTCCGGTTAGATTCTTAGCTAGAGCGTCTTCTGCGTGGAGACATACGTGAATGGGCGTACCTTCGTTGAAGGTTGTGCGTCAGGGCTGGTAACTCGGCACGTTAAAATCAACTACCAATCATTAGCGGACCGGAGTTCCGCTGTGGCAACCCCTGATCAGGAAAAGCTGAAAGACACAACAACAACAATCAAATTGAACACGCATTAATCAACAATGTACAAAGCAAGTCAGTAAAGAAATTAGTTATATAGCAATAAATAGCAAATAATTAACAAATTAACAAATTTAACAAAAAATGGCACAGTTACAGATAAATGGCCACATGAGTGAGAACAGTGTGATACTAAACTATGAAACTATGAAACAGTGTGATACAGTAATTACAAGACAGAGAAATGCAGTCTTTATAGCAGTTAAAGATAAATCAGTATATGTGTATACATTGTTAACTGAAACTGAGTGTAGAATCAAGATAGCCTTCAGCAGTTAATAGCAGTAGCTGTGAGAATGAGCTAGTTTAGGGTAATGTAAGGGAGTAGTAGGTAGCTTAACCAGGAATATGGCAGGAGCAGAGCCAGTGTTTTGCTAGATGTTCCTTAAGGAGGTTTTTAAAATCATGAATGCTGGGGGTTTTGGCCATAGTTTGAGGAAGAGTGTTCCACAGTTTGGCAATTTTATTGGGAAAAATGGGGGGTCCCCTGTGTGTTGTGGGCTTGGGTAATCTTTAACAATAGTTTATTTGAGGATCTTGGAGCTCTAGGATTGCTCTTAGGTTAAACTAGATTGTTGAGTGCCAGGCTGTTGTTAGGATGTGAATTGTATGTGGGCTCTGAACAGTTGGTTAAATGTTAGAAGGTTTGGTAGTTCTAACCATTTAAGGTGGGAGAGTACAGAAAAGTGGTGGGTTCTGTAAGGATGGCCTCACTCTTTATACTTAGCGTTATTCTCCATGGTAAGAGATTTGCTGTAATTGTGTATTTTTAGCTATTTTGTACACCTCTGTTGCACTATGTTTAAAGCCAGCCATATGTAGCAGTTAATGTGTATGCTTGCCCTAAGATTACGTTTGCTATGACTGATTGAAATAGGTTGCCTGTCACTCCAGAAAGCTCAGTGTGCCTCAAGGTGCCCTTTAAGGCCCTCCATCCAAGCAATGTCTTGAACTCATTAAGATTGTAATATTCAAAAATAAGCAAATACTCCTTTAAGTAAAACCATGAGTACTCCAGTGCTTCCAGAGGTTGCATAAAACCTGATTTGTGTGGAAAAGTGTAGTTCACTGTAAACTCTTGACTCAGATACAGTTTATATTCTGATCTGTGGAAAATTACAATTCTTTTGGATATTGGTTTTAAGGGTAATACCAGGACTGGAGCCATTGCTTTATCTACCAGTCAGATGTACATCTGTGTTTGTCTTAGCATCCAAATTATAGTGTGATATACTGTTAAAGATGTACTGTCAAATTCATTTTAAGGAAAAAAATCTCTCTCTTCACACACTGAATCTAGCATCTTTTATTATGCTACAGTCATCCCTCTCCACAAAGGAGGAGCAACTACAGATCCTGGGAACTATTGCCCCATTAGCCTGACGAGTCTGTTATGCAAAGCTATGGATGTATCATTATGGACTTTATAATAAACAAGGATATAAGGAATCTCCAAACACTGGATTCCACACAGTTTGGTTTTGTGAAGGGTAGATCATGCCTGCTCAACCTGGTCGACTTCTTTGAGTCAGTCACCAGAGCTGTGGATGAAGGCAAGGTGGTTCATGCAGCCTACCTTGATCTGGCTAAGTCCTTTGATACCATTCCCCACTCAGGAATCATAGAAAAACTCACTAAGCTAAGCATCAACCCATATATCACTAGGTGGATTGCAAACTGGCTCACAGATAGAACCCACAGTGTGAAAGTAGCTGACTCCAAGTCAGACTGCTGACCAGTCACGGGTGGACTCCCACAGGGTTCGGTCCTGGGTCCTCTCCTGTTGGTACCTACTTCTCTGAAGCCCAGGCCAACACGAAGGGACTCTGGCTGACAAGGTTCGCAGACGATTGCAAGTTGGGAGCTGCTATTAATTCCCCAAGTGATGTTGACATCCTACAGAAAGGCCTCACTGAGACCAGCAACTGGTGTCAGAACCATGGCATTAAGCTCAATACCAAAAAAATGTGTCATCATCCCCTTTGGGAAAAACCCAGTTCCCATGAATTACCACATTGATGGTAGTCCACTGAACACAAAAGGCATTATAAGAGATCTGGGAACACAGCTTGACAGCAACCTCACTTTTGACCACCACATTACCACTGTGGTCAGAAAGTCCTTCTATGTGGCACATGTCATTACTAAGAGTTTTGCATCCAGGAAGAAAGAGGCCATTGTTTCCCTCTACTCTTCCCTCATTAGGCCAATCATAGACTACAATGCCCCATTTGGCATGTACCTCACTAAACACCTGCAACAACTGGAGAGACCGCAAAAGTACCTCACAAAGAGGATCCTAGGCCTTAAACACTTGTCCTATATGGACAGAATAAAAAAACTCCCAACTATTCTCTGTATCATATCGACTACTTAGAGGCAATCTCTGCTTGACTTACAAAGCCATGTCTGACTAAGCTCTGTTAGAAATGCTACATCTAAAGAAATCCCAATCTTACCACGCCACATGCTCCAGAGACCTCAACCTCATTACCACAATCAACATAACTTGCTGGAGGGACAGGTTCATAACCCAGAGACTGCCCATGTTATGGAATAGACTTCCCATACATGTCAAACAGTGCACCTCACTGGCCCTCTTCAAGAGAAACCTTGATGAGTGAATGGGAAATAGAAAATTCACCCTGAGGATCACTCCAGTGGCACTGGGAACTAAGATGAGGTGGCACGATGCCAGGGTAATCCTATGGGCTAGGCTTGTAAAGGCTCCAGGGCCATTAGCCTAGTACACACTTATGAACCTATGAAATTCGAAAGTCTAACTTCCACTGAAACAGTATAGTGTAGGATTGTGTTAGTACGTCTTCCCTGTCCTATTAAATTTCTTTTGTTACATGAATAGTCTTTTAAACTGAATTTAGAAATGGTATTGTAACATTTCCATCACAGGAATTAATCAAAATCTACAGTTTGTTGACAGCTCACGTTCAAGATAGCAGCTAAAATCCTTTCTGATAATGAGAAGAGTGCTGAAAATTTCATTCAGAAAACAGGCTTCTGTCCTCAAATGTTCTTTTCAGGATATTCTTACCCAGTACGATTCTATAGACATCATCTTTTAAACATCTTTGTTTGGCAATCACTAGTTCTGCTGTCAGTAATGGATCATGATATCAAGTGATGCCCTTTAAAGGCAAAAATAACTTCTTGCCATCTCATCACAGGAAAGTTCATGCCTTGTGGTTCAGCATCATTTCTTTGGTCGTGCAGTAGTTATCATAAAGCATGTGCCTGTTGTCTTTTTGTTTGTACAGACCAAAGCTTTTGTGCTGTGTGAAATGTATTCCCTAATAGCACCAGCTTCACTATCACTTCAGTAATTTTAATATACATGTTTATCCAAATGCTACAGCATAAGAATTCACAGGAAGTAGCTGCAGAAAATTTATATTATGTGTGTGTATATTACTTAATGATGTAAATGCCATCTGCAAAAGAAAGATTGAAAAACTAAGCACCTGCACTTTTCAGTTTCCACTGAAGATGAATAACTAATGTCGGACTCATATAATAAGATCAAATGCAGCACCATCAAAAATCAAGACATGAAACAAACAATGAATGCCCTAACAAATGATTTTCTAGAACTTGTAGCAACATGCCACGATTGCAGCAGAAACAGCAATTTAAATGAAGTTTAAGGACCAATTAATTACTGACAAGAAAGCAGCATGTAATGTGGCTGTTGGAGGTGCTCTGTAGCCCTTGCACCACTTCACTGACACACAGCTACAGGGGAAGTTAGCAATTCTAGAACCTGTGATTAGTTTGTAGAATTCTAAGTTATGCAGGCATTATATTCGCAAATGGTACTTGAATGAAGAAACAAGTGGAAATGCATACAGAGAGTACTTGCACTATGGAACTGCGTACAGTTTAAGTGGTGTCACTGCATGAAGTTATGCTTTACTTCTGTGCTCTCAGAGGACAGCCTGGTGACACAAAGATGCATATTTTGGTGTATGCTTTCTATTTTCCCTAGTCTGTCTGGGATGACCTTGTATCGCAGTCTGATATTGATGAGTGACTCTACTGTCATTTTTGCAATGACGTGGCCTATGCATCAACCTTTACTATCATCCATCAAAAACAAATATGATGTCCACTACTAGAAAAAAATATATTTGGTATTTTTGATGAATAGGCTTTTTCCATCATATCTTTTTTAAATGTATCACTTTGTAACAGATGTGATGGGGATGCAGGTTGTCACTGTCAGATCCAAATAACAGAGGTCCGCCTTTTTCTGCGTGACAGAATGATATACATGTGTGCAGTTTCCTACATGCTGAAAGAAGTCATGGAAATAGAGTGCTGCATAGCAGCCCTAGCTAGTCAGAGATGATGTCAGGAAAAAAATTCCACTAACAGATTATGAAGGCACAGATTTCCCTTAAGTATCTGCTGTGGATATCAGATTTACTAAATTGTATACCTATTTTTGCTACTTCATTTATACTCTCTGCAAGTTTCCTTCATTTATGACTGTGTGGGCTACTTGAAAGAAGGGCTATAGTTTGATGCTTCAGTATTTTTATTTTTCATTAGGGAGTCAAAGGCTGCAGCGTTCCTTTTTCAGTTTGTGTATTGCTTGCTTCTAATTGTTTCTACCACACTTCTGTGCTACTTGTGTATTTTCCTGTGCTATAGCTCTCAGCTGTCCTATTTTGCATCATATTTTGTCCTGTCCCTCTTATAATGTTTGATTTTCTGGACAATCACAAGGAATTACGGTCAGTCAGTAATGCCAGACATTATAGATTCATACTACTAATTATTTTAAAATGTATATTGATGCAAAACATGTTCTATTAACTTTTTGAGTGATTTAAAGTAATATTTAAAAATTGCACTGATTTTGGGCCTTTGTTCCTCATTATTTTTGGCTTTGTCTCAGATTCTTAAGCAAAGAATTTAAGAAGTATGCCCTATACCTTTCTCTGTTTATACACTAACTGGAATAATGTTTGATATCTCAGAAGGTGAATGGAGTTTGGTAACGCACTGTGCTGTCCTCGTCCTGGAGGTAGAGGCTTAGCTCGCAGATGAAAAGAGGAACAACTGTCTCTCAGCCTCTGGAGATGGCAGGAATGAATGGCTTGCAGGAATGAATGGCTTGGGTCCTCTAGCAATATAATCAGAGCCCCAAGGTAGACAGGCCTCTTTCTCACATGACACTTTGAAGTTCTAGACTTGCTCAGTTCACCCATGATCAAGGGTATGTGTAGCTAGTGTTTAGGCATAGTATTTTCCTTCAGGAAGAGGGCAAATGAACAAGACCTGTAGTTGCTATTTGGTTCACTAAATTTGTGTTTAAGCATATTAAGTAATGATAATAACAGATTTGGTTTTACAGTTTGTGGGCAGAGGAGTAAGAGTAGTGATGTAAAATCCATGAAAAGGGCTAGGAGATGAGGTTGTCATAGGTATCACCATGTTGGGCATGGGGGCACAAGAGAATTACTTCTCTCTTAGGGGAGGTCTGCTTAATGTTGAAAGAGATGTTGCGAAGACTATGATTGAAAATGTATATGAAAGATATTTATATGTATACGTGCACATTTTCAGTTTAAAAATATGCACACGTCTGTGTGTTTTATATGCAGGGTAATGATTGGGATTTCTTTAGAAGTAGCATTTCTAACAGAGCTGGGTCAGACATGGCTTTGTAAGTCCAGCAGAGATCGCCTCTAAGTAGGTGATATGAGACAGAGAATAGTTGGAGTTTTTTGAGTCTGTCCATATAGGACAAGTGTTTAAGGCCTAGGATCCTCTTTGTGAGGTACATTTGCGGCCTCTCCAGTTGCAGATGTCTCATGAGGTACATGCCAAATGGGACATTGTACAGATTACAGATCTTTATCACCTTCTTTCTAGCTTGAAACTTCCACAGGAATACCTTCTGTTCCTGGACACTACCATCTGAAGACAGATTATGCATCAGTATTTTTTTTTCATTCCTTCCTATTTTAACTGTTAGTTGTTGAGCATCATCTACCTCTAACCTTGGCATAATTAAGTCTTCTATAAATATTTCCATTTCTGCTCTTTCTTTATTTCCACATTTATCTGCTTTAATAAATTTTCATAAAATTTCTGAAATCTCTCAAAAGCCTGTACAGGTCCTCTTATTATGCCATTACCTCTCAACCTCTTAGAACAAGAAATCTGGACAAGGCCATAAATAATGGGGGGGACAAAGACCCAGAATAGGGACAGTATTTAAATATTGCTGTTAAAACATAGAAAGTTGATAGAATAACAGGTTTTGCATTTGCATGCATTTTTTCTGAAGCATGTGAAGTCTGAAACTCAAATGCCTGTCATTATTTTCTGACTTCAATTCCCAATGGTTTGTCAATGATTTGCCAGAAAACCAAAATTTTATGAGTTACAGACGAAAATTATGAGCCAAAAATCTGGACATTCTGCAAAAATATATACAGTTGAGTAAACTAGGCTTTCCTATGCTTAGCAACAACCCTTTCTGCTTTCTACTGTGTTAGTTGTGCTAAAAGTTATTGTGCTCTGGAAATATAGTTGTTTAACAACAGTCTTTCTAACGTCATGCATATTATCCAGATACTCCATTATGTTCTCTTTATCAGTCTGCATCTGCATCTTTTCTTGTTCTGTGAGGTTCCCCATATTCTGCAGTACATTAACATCTGTCAAGCCTCTCTAACTAATTCCTATTACTTCCTAACCATACATATTTCTCTTTTGATTCTACCATTTTTAAACTCCATTTTCATTTTATCCCTCTCACCAGCTATAACTTTTGAAGATATTTCTATTTTCCTTAATAACTCCCAAATAATTTCCATTACTCACTCCTTAAATTCCACTCCTTTTTATAAGTAGGTGAGAAAGCACCAGAGCCTCATTTTTACTTCATTATCCTGTCTTTTATTGATGCATGATCCTGAATTGTTATTGGGTGTGTATCAAAGCTTTTAATTAAATGCAAATGTTCCTCAGAAATATAATTTCTGTTTAATGTATCCTGGTTGTTATACCTTGAGTAATAATATGTAAATTCTGTCAGAGTTCCTACTACTGAATTCACATCTTCCACACCAAATGTTTTTATAAATTTCTTCTGAAGTCTATCTTCTTTTGTTATATTTTCCTGTCTAGGCCCCTTTGATGCATCTTCACTATTGCAAATCAAGTTCCAGTCCATAGTTATAAGTAGTATTTCCTGCTGAAAGTTGATTTTTTTCCGCCCCAAATTTTCTTAATCTCCATAATAGCCATTTTTGGTGGAATATAAATGCATACCAGTGTAATCCTCCTCCCTTGCCAAATAGTCCCTTACTACCACAAACTTAACATTATGGTCTTTTTTTTCCTCTTTTATCTCTATTGGAGCTCCTCTAGCAATTAGTAAAATTAACCCCCTTTTCCTTTATACCTGATATTCTGCTGAATATCCATCCTGAAATCCTTTTTGTCAAATTTACTTGCTCATTTCTTTCCAAATGTGTCTTCTGCAAAATTGCTATTTGCACTCTGCATTTCTTAATATTTTCAGATCTCACATTTGGTGGTGGCTGAAGTCACCACCTATATCTCAAGGATGCCCCTTTGTTCTTTCTTCTTCCCAAGCCATGGTGTTTACAGGTGCTTCTTACCTGGGATGGGGGGCATTTCTTAGGAAAGATGGTGCAAGGTTCGTGGCCTTCAACAGAGGTTAGCCTTCACAGTAACATCTTGGAGATGAGTGGTCCTCCTATGTTTGTCTAGGACACTCTCCCCTTGGATGAGCTATCTATCCAGACAGACAACATGTCAATCATTTGGTACATCAGCAAAAAGGGAGGGGCTCAGTCTTATCACTTGTGTTGAGACCAATAGGGTTTGGCAGTGGGCAATGCCTTCCCACCGGTTTCTGGGACCAACATACATTTTGGGGAAGTACAGTGTTTTAGCAGACAGGTTGAGCAAGGTATAACCTTCTTCATGAGTGATCCCTCAGTCTGGTAGTAGAGCTTATATTCAGCTGTTGGAGTCAACCTTGTCACCATCTCTTTGTATTACCCCACAACACTAAATGCAGCACATTTGTTGCTCTGATTCCCTTTGAGGGGGAGTCACTGAGGTCCATGTTTGGCTCTCAGGATTTCTTTATGCCATTCTTCCTAACCCATTTAATACCCAAATTTTTTCAGAAAACCTTGGCAAAGAAGATCACAGCAATTCTCATAGCTCCCTACTGGTTTTGACAAGTGTGGTCATCCTTCCTGTGACTTCATCTGATGCACCCTCCCTGGTTGCTGTGCTCAGCTTCAAACCTTTTGTCTTACCAATCTGGTTCGCCTCACCAGCACATTGAATCCTTCAAGTGGACTTCATTGTTTCTCCAATTCCATTGATGGGTAGGCAGTCCAGGCTTTTGTCATCAATCATTCACATATTGACATCTCCTCAGAAATCCTCTTCTAGATTGATAAGTGGAAATGATTCTCAACGTGGGCTTCCAATAATAACTTAAATCTGGTTTCAACCCCTCTTTCAGTCATTTTAGATTTTTTAGCATTACTTTTGAAAAATGGAGCTAGTTACTCCACTATTAAAGTACAATTGGCCACTACTTTCCATATGGGAGAAAATTACACCTCTCTTCCATCCCTCAGACTGTCTAAAGTTGTCCTCATATCTTTTCTCCTTCAGCCTCTGCTCAGGGTCCCAATTCTCCTTTTTGATATTACTTTTTTTCTACAGGCCTTGACAGGTCCTCCGTTTGAGCCTGTGGCCAGAGTTGTTTTTAAATTTTTGTCTGGGAAAAATCTGTTTTTAGTGGCCTTCACCTTTACCAGGAGAATTTCTGAACTCCCCTGCATTATCTTCTAAAGATCCCTACCTGGTCTTTCACAAAGACAGGATATCCTTGAGAACTAATCTATCCTTTCTTCTTCCCTAAGGTGGCTTCTGAATTATCAGTCAACCAATCAGTCCGTCTTCCAGTGTTCTTTCCAATTTTTTTAAGCAAAGGAAAACACATTTTACATTTGCTGGATGTGTACCGCCAGCTATGTTAGAAATACTGATCAGTTATTTGTCTCTCATTCTTCTGTCAAGATGGGAAAGGCAGTGTCTAAAGTAAGTCCCTCCCATTCAACTAGGTCTGTGTCATCTTTGATACCCTTCTTTTTCAATGTACCATTTGATGACATACATGCTGCAGCTACGTGGTCCAAGGTCCATACTTTCATTTCACACTTCAAATTAGACATACAGTCAAGGTAAGAACCTCCTTTGATTCAACTGTGCTCCAGAATATTCTTCCATGAGACCTCCCAGCGGTTGCAGTAGCTGGAGACTGTGTTTCATCCATTTAGGAATGGATGGAAGAGACAACAACAGGTATGAAACTTATGTACTTATCATAAAGATCTGTGTTGTCTGCTTATGTCCTTCCTCAACTTTCCGCCCTCCTTCTCTCATCCCTGTTTTAACCTGACGCACTGTATTCATTCCTGGAGTGATTTGGCTGACCTAACTTTAGCTATCATAGGGCTTTATTTCAAGCCTACACATTGCAACTGTTTTTTTCTTTTCATTGTTATACAAGTGTTATCTCCTAATATTCTTGGGGTTGCTTTTCTGTACTCTGGTATTATGGGAAAACTCAGTCTGAGGTAACTTGCTCATCACAACACGATTATATGTAAATGGTTAGGAACCTGAACTCCAGATCTAAAGCTGGAGTGTCCAAAGTCAGATCCAACTCATATCCAAAGACCCATCTGTTGAGGTAGGACAGAAGAGAACAACACAGATCTATTGCTATGGGTAAGTACATAACTGTTGTTTTATACATACACAATTGTGTCTCACTCTTAAAGTGGTAGGACATTTGGCAGAACAAGTCTATCTGTAATCTCCTCTCAAATGATTTTATTGTGCTCCATTCATTGTGCAAGAAAATGCTTGTTGTCATACTAAAAATCAAGAAAAAATTATCAGGTGTAACTTTTTGCCCTATAGTGTTTGTTCTGCTGCCAGGTGTGCAGCTATGTAGCTTTTATACATCACCCAGACAAGTGATAGCTCTGAAGCCTAAAATCTGCTGTTATGGTTGTTGCACATTATTATGAAGGGTTACTGGGATGAGGGTTGTACTTTGTAATACTTGAATTTGTTGTGTAAATTTTGTTTTCTGCAACATTGCAGTTTTCAGACAGATTACTGTTAATATGATAAAAATATCTTGCATGTTGAATGGATTTTTTCTTTTTGTCTGGGTTACCAACACTCCCAAGCAATGCTTGAGCCATTTAAGTTTGAAACACTGAGCTTAAATGTCCTGCTTTTTAATTGTGTTACCTCTAATGTTACCTGTGAATTCAGTGTAATGAACTCTGTTGAAGATAGAACCCCAGGAATGTATTTCTGCTAACCTGGCCGGAACTCTTGCTATAATCAGCTCTCTTCGGAACGCTAATCTCCATGCCAATCTATGATGTGCAAACTCTTCATCTCATCTCCTCCCTGCTCTAGCTCACTAGTATAGCACACTGACCCGAACTTAAGGCATTGCAGTGTCCATATAGCTATCATTTTTCCCCACCCATCCACTCCTAGAAAACTCTGCTACTATCCTACTGGACATTTTCCTTTCATGCTAAGGCAAACAGGCCACCTATACTGGTCCTACAAGCCCAACTCGCTCATCTATTTTATTCCTGCCATCTTGCTCTGTCTACAGTCTTACCCAACCATTCCCAATTAGCAATCTGGCCCCATATGCAGACACAGTGCCACCTGGTGGCCACAAGAATTAGTTTCATTCAGAGTTCACTACCTGGTCCCGCTAACTATTGGATGATGACGCCCCTCTTACAACTACAGCTCACTACAAAGCTCTCCACTCCTACAGCTAACTTTGACTCACTCTCTGTTTTTCCCTGAACCTGCTGTTTTCCCTGAACCTGCTGTTACATATCACTTCTAATCTGGTCAGTCACAGAACTAATGTTCTCAAACCTTTAGGACATTAGACCCTACCTCTCTCCAGTTATTACCCCAAACAAATGCTACTAGCTACATTTTAATTCAATTAAATGTTACCATTCTCCCATATATGACTGCGTATTTCCTCCTCCTTTTATTCCACAGTGCATCCTCTGCGTCGGGAATCAAACCCTTGCCTAGACCTACGTCAAGTTGTGACAGCTATAAAGACAGGCTGAACACCAGCTATTTAATTCTAATTCCGATTATTTCCAGCTATGTACAACTATTAAAACCAACTACTTAAACTAATTCAAGTTATTAGTTCCACTCTACTACCGTTACACGACTTTTAGCTGGCAAGGTGCTAATTGCAGTTTTGCCCCCAGCTGAGAAGTAAACGCCTGAACTCTACAACAGCCATCACAAAGCAGAAAGTATCCTAGCTCTCCTGTACTGTTGCTGAAGTACCCTACTATGCTCCCAGGCCCTCCCCAAACAGAAAACCCATCTCTGCTCCCTGCTATCCCCTACTTTCAACTGGCTAAACACTTTGCCAATTGGCCTCCTAACAGTAAATCTTGAACAGAATAAAGCTATATTTATGATAGCATATTGTTTCTCACTCTAATTTGGCTTCTAATGTTTGAATTGTCACATCTTAAAACTTGGTTTGGGATATCTTACCATTGTTAAGCTCACTGATACTTTTTCTTCAGGATCCCTGCCCCCAGACCTTGGTGCTGCCCCACTCTGTTCACCCTCACTAATGCTTGGGCTTACTCCTCTCCCCTACCCCCATTTCCCACCCACCCCACTACCTGTAGATTTAAACCTAACCTTCCCCACATCCAACCAATCACAGACTTGACACTGCCTCACAACCAACCAATCACTGAACTTACACTTCCTATCCCACCCCACTACATTTACCAATTAACATATTCTCACCTACAACAATGACACCCACCCACTGTCACAACCTAGTCACCTCACTCTCATGCAAACACTAAACCTCTACCTCACCTCTTATCACATCACACTGCACACACCTTTAACTACCTCTACAAAACAAACTTCCACCTACAACTGCAGCACTCCTCATTACAAACCAACTTATTTCACCAAATCTCTTCCATACCATCACTGTAACACCAAACACACTTAGGATACTCTCGATTACCCCTAAATCACCTACTACTAACAAGTACATTGCCATCTTAATTAAACTCAGTAAACTCCTCCACCACATTCTCTACCAATTAATAATTGCAGGTGATATTCACCCAAATCCAGGGTCTAACCCTCCACAAACCATCCCAGCAGATACCACTGTCCCATCAAACCAGCTACTAATCAGTAGACCATAAACTAGTCTACTAATTCTGTGCTTAACTATTCTAAGTGTTAACAATAAGGTCGACTTACTACATGCACTACTCTACACCTACAACCCTGATATATTATGTCTGACAGAAACCTGGCTAAAGCCCACTACTTCAGACAAAGAACTTCTGCCTACAGGTTAGAATGTACTCTGCCAAGATAGATTAACTAAAAAAGGAGGTGGTGTAGCCCTACTCTATAAAAATACCCTAAATATTACCACAATTAATCTAGATACTCCCACTTTCAACAACTCTGAAATCCTCCTAGCTAAACTCAAACTTATTAACAAAAAGTCACTCAACATTGTCACATGCTGTATACCACCTGGCAGTAACATCCCAACCACAGAAGCCTTCCTACAGTAGTCAAACCAAAATCTCCCTCAGGAAACCATTATACTCGGTTATTTTAACATAGATTGGAATACCTGCTCAACCTTAAACCCAACCAACCATATTAACCTCTATAACTTTTCGCAAGTTATCCAAAGTAGCACTAGACTAGGAACTCCTAAAATTAAAGAAAGCCTCCTAGACTGGATAGTGATTAACAGGACAAGCACCCCATACCAAGCAGGTGTCCTCCCAGACACCCTCAGCGACCATCAACCCACTTTTCTATTAAAATTCAAAACCCAATCCACACCTAACTCCAGATCAATAACAACCCACAACACAAAAAACTTTGACCCCAACAAATTCAAACTCGTACTAAAACACCATAACTGGTGCATACTAAAGATCTTACCCCTAGAAGAAGCCATAAACCATTTTAACAACACCTTCTTAAGTATCCTAAATGCCCATGCCCCACCCCGTATCATTAAACTCAAAACTAAAACAGCCCTCTGGATCACCAAAGAGAGTTAAAGAGAATTTCAGACAGGAACAAAGCCTGGCACACTTGGAGAGTCAGTAAAACCCCAGCAGCTAGGATATAATTCCAACAGCTCAGAAATGAAACAAAAAGGTCAATCTTCCTAGAAAAAAATAATTATTTCCTTGACCTACAAAACAAGCACCAAAACAACCCCAAGAAATTCTGGGGAGGTATAAACAATTTACTCCACCCTGGCCGCCCCTTCACCCCATCCCCTACTTCAGCTAATGAAATCACAAATATGCCAGACACATTATATCTCATAGAGACTATTGCTAACTTTGTTCAAAAACAGGCAACAACTACTACCACTAATCACCCACAACCTACAGATGGACCTAAAACTTCCTTCCAGTTTCTACCCATCCCGACCAACTATGTCAAAAATTTACAACTTAAACTTGAACCTACCTCACTAGCAGCTAATAAACTACCTGCTGAATTCCTTCAGCTGGCTGCTAATGAACTTGGCTTCCCCATATCTCTCCTACTAAATAGATCTATTTCAGAAACCTCAATCCCACCCATCTAGAAAACCTCCTGTATTATCCCCCTCCATAAAGGTGGAACCTCCACTGATCTCACCAACTATCGCCCTATAGCCATTCTGTCTCCTCTGGCCAAAATACTTGAGAAACGCATACACCACCAACTCATGCCATACCTGATTAATAACCAACTGCTTTCTCCTTCACAGCATGGATTTAGGCCAGCACATAGCACTAACAACCAACTGCTTTCTCCTACACAGTATGGATTTAGGCCAGCACATAGCACTACCACCGCCCTACTTTCTTTCACAAATGTCATCAATCAAAACAAACACATAGGCAAACTAACGTCTGCCATATTTCTGGACCTATCCAAGGCCTTTGATATGGTCAGTCATGCCAAACTGTTACATGCCCTTGTTGACCTCAGCTTAAGTAACCAAATCCTAGCATGGTTTCAGAACTACCTACATGGAAGACAACAAGCAGTGCAGTGGACAATAACTTATCCTCACTGCTACCCATCACCACAGGGGTCTCACAAGGATCCATTTTAGGTCCCCTCCTATTCTCCGTATTCACAAATAGTCTTCACACTATTTGTCAAAATACAACAAAACCCAAAACCTAAATTGGCAAGTTCAACACTTGCTATAATCAAATTGCAAAATTTGCAGCAGGTGCCTCCTATTGTGCCAACCACTGCCTATCCCTAAAGCAACTTGACTGGCTTGAATTCCCTAATCTCCTGAACTATTATCAACTATCCTTTGCCCACAACTTCCTCTTATTCCCAGACAAAACCCCATCACTGGCTAATCTGCCTAGTACCCCAAGCTAATACCAGACAACTTCACTCTAACAACAAAAGACTAATTAAGATCACAAAAACCAAGAACACAGCAGGTGACTCCCTCTTCCCCAACTATATTGGCAAAATCTGGAACTCCCTACCCATGTTTATTACCTCAGCTGTCTCAAAAGACACATTTAAAAAAACTCTTGAAGGAACATGTCAAGCACTCATGGATCTGCACATGCTCACCACCTGGCTAAATCCCCCCCCACCTTACACTCTATACCCCTACATCAACTACTCAAATTAACACCTCTTTTTCCTGCCTCCCATACATATCCCAACATCCTTTCAACCTTCCCTATTGCTCCCCTACTACTTATCCCCACTACCTAATATCCAGTTACAATTTCTTCCCCTCTACCTACCTACCAACTTCTTCACTATTCTATTCTCCTCTTCCTCACTAGTATGGAAAAACTAAATCTTAAACTGAATACTTGAGTGTATCCTATCCAAAACTGTTAAACTTGAATCTAACTTTGCCTTAAACTGACCTATGACAACCTTCATACCCGATATGTAAACTTGAACTAAGCATGAATAATACCTGTATGTTAACTTGAACTAAGCATGAATAATGTGTTACTTAGCTATGTTAAGTCTGTTATTCTCTATGAATGTGAACGCCTCTGTATTGCTTGTAATGATTAGCTGAATTTTACTGTGGAGCTTTTCTCCTCGGGCCTCCGCTGAAAACGGACAAGCATCCAGTCAGATTTTCCTGTCAACAAATCTAAAATAAATAAATACAAAATATATATATATATATATATATGTGTGTGTGTGTGTGTGTGTGTGTGTGTGTGTGTGTGTGTGTGTGTGTGCATATATAGACAAACACACGTACATTATGGGCAAGGGTTAAATGATGAAGAGTACAAAAAACAAAGAGCCAGCACAATTGACTTCAAAATCACTTTGTATTCATAAATACATACAGCAAACAGACCGGTTTCGGCTGGATAAACACAACCTTCCTCAGTGTAAAAAACACAAACAAATAATATGCTGTTTAAATAGTATAAGGCCATTTCCCATTGGTAGAATACTCATAAATATTCATTAAGCCCTGGTGGGAATAAACCCCCTAACTTGATGATCCACTTTCTTTCTTTATTATTTAGGATATTATGCCATTCAGTTTTATTTAGTCGATTACCATGAATAACATCAATCACCGTGAAATTGAACTGTGCAGTGGGATGCAATAAGTAATGTTTGTATAAAGCATTTGTCATTTTTTTATGTTTGATGTTACTTATATGTTCCGAAATCCGTGATCTTAATGGACGGGACGTCTGTCCTATGTAGAAAGCTCCACATTGGCAAGTAGCAAGGTAAACAACCCAATCATTGCTACAGTTGGCAAAAAAGCCTATATCATAAACCCTGGAGCAATTTCTACTAGAAAAAGCCTTAGCTGTAGTCACAAATCTACAATTCGAGCAGTGGCCACATGGAAAACATCCATATAAGGCTTTACCTGACAGTGTGGTCTGTTTGTGTATGGGGAGTTTAGTGTCACAGTGCTTATAATGATTAAAATAGGATTTCAGATTTTTTCCATTCCTATATGAGAAAATACATCTATTAGGAATAAAATTGGCAATATTATTATCAGATTGAAGAATGTTCCAATTCCTATGAACACTGTCCAAAAGACAATTGGTGTTATGAGCATAGGTAGTAACAAATCTTAATGTAGAAGATGCAACAGCAGTTTTATCTTTATATTGAAGTAATTCTGACCTGTCCATGTTATGTACCTGATTCTTAGCCATTACAATGTTGCCAACCTGGTAGCCTCGTTGTATGAATCTGTCCGTTAGGTCTCTCTCATTCAAACAAAATGTATGTGTCTTGGAACAGATACGTTTGGCCCTTATAAACTGTGATTTAGGAATATTTCTAGTGATGTGTGGTGGATGGTAACTGGAAGCGTGTAGGACTGAATTATATTGTGGGAACTTTCTAAACATTTCAATGATTAAATGATGAAGAGGTCATGTGCTGTTATGGTTGTCCCAGGTGGTCATAATTTCCATTGAATGAGTGCAGCTGGTCAAAGCTAATGGTCCCTGAAATGGTATCTGTGACCTCAGCTGTATGAAGTGTGTTCCTATCCCGTGCGTGTGCATGTCTTTAGGTAAGCATGGAATTAATATTAACATGTGGGAGGCATTCTGGGGTGCAGGATGGTTTGCCCTCTGTTTGTTTATTTTATTTATTTGACATTTGTTGACTGGGAATGCCCGACTGAGCTAGTGCCCTTTTTTAGTGGAGGCCCGGGAAGAAAAGCTCCACAGAATAAATGGAATGCATTGTTACAATTCATAGTATTAACATTTTACATTGTGTATCAGGGTTGATATTCAAGTTTTATACAATTGAAACCAACAGAAAAAGGGAGATTTATACACAAGGAGAGGGAAGAAAATATAATTAGATTTAAATGCACACAATCAAGTAGATAAAACATTTGATATAAGGAATAAAAGATGTGGTAAACATGAAGGTAAATGCATGTTTTGCCAAGGCAGGTTGGATATAATTCACCATTGTGCAGGTTATATGAGGAAGTTAGGGGAGTAGTTAACATAAAAACATAGTGAAAATGAGGGTAAAAGGAAGGCTGTAGGAGACAATAGTGAAGTGGTGGCAGAGAACAGGTAGGTTGGGATTGAGATGTAGATTAGGGAGGGTGGGCTGGACTATACTTAATACAGTGACAAGCCCAGGAATTAAGCAGACGTTGTTTTAGAGCTTGTTTAAATTCATGTATATGAGCTAAGTTTCTGAAGTGCAAGGGCAATTTGTTCCAGGCTAGGGCTGGTTTGTAGCTATAGAGGGTTTGACCTATGGATTTTTTGGATTGTAAGTTTACAACAGTTGTTGGTCTGAGCTTCTGAAAGTTCTGGAAGGAGTATAAAGTGTGATGAGTGGAGTGATAGAAGGACAGGCATAGGGTGTGTTTAGGATGGAATGAATGATAGGAAGCTGGGAGGAAAAGAAGTTGTTGGAGGAACTCTAGCTGGTTTAAAAATTTGAGGGATTGAAAGTGATGTGTCTCAGGTGTGGTTCACAACAAATCTCGCTACTTTGTTATGAGTGGATGCAAGTTTGGTTACAAGAGAGGCTTGTAGGTTAGTTAGTATTTGTGAACTATAGAGAAGACTAGGAAGGAGGAAGGCATGGTAAGTCTAGAGTCATTAGTGAGAAATTTATTTCTATAAAGTAAGCCAAGTTTTTGATGTGTCTTCTTCATGCAATGGTGGACATGGAGGTCGAGTTTGAGTTGGTCATCTATGATGACTCCAAGCGGTTTGGTGTGAGTTTCTGCATTGACTGTGTTGTTTACAGATGTAATGGAGAAAGTAGGCTTGAGATGTGTAAAAGATATAGGTAGGTTCATAGGAGAGTACTAGGCTAATGGCCCTGGACCCTTTACAAGCCTAGCCCAAAAGATTCCCTGGCAACATGCCGCCTGACATGATTTCCATGTGCCTCTGTCCAGCAGGGCCACTGAAATGATCCCCGGGGTGAATTTTCTGTTTCACATCCACTTGTCAAGATCTTTCTTGAAGAGGGCCAGTGAGGTGCTCTACTTGATGTGTAAGGGAAGTCAATTCCAGAGCATGGGCTGCCTCTGGGTTAGGAACCTGTCTCTCCAACAAGTTCTGTTGATTGTGGTAACGAGGATGACGTCTCTGGCGCATGTGTTGGATGTTGTTGATGTGATGGATTGGGATTTCTTTAGATGTAGCATATCTAGCAGTGCTGTCTGACATGGCTTTGTAGGTCAAGCAGAGATCGCCTCTAAGTAGGCGATATGATACTGAGAAAAGTTGTAGTTTTTTTTTTTAGTCTTTTCGCATAGGGCAAGTGTTTAAGGCCTAGGCTCCTCTTAGTGAGGTATTTCTGTGGTCTTCCTAGTTGTTGTATATGTCTAGTGAGGTACATGCCGAATGGGGCATTGTACTCAATAATTGGTCTAATGAGGGAAGAGTAGAGAGAGACAATGAGCTCTTTCTTCCTGGAGGCAAAATCCTTTGTAATGAGATGTGCCACATAGAAGGATTTTCTGCCCACAGTGGCAATGTGATTATCAAAGGATAAGTTGCTATCCACTTGTGTTCTCAGATCTCTTATGACACCTTCAGTGTTCAGTGGACTACCATCGATCTGGTAGTTCATGGGTACCGTGTTCTTCCCAAAGGGAATGAAGATGCATTTTTTGCCGTTGCGCTTGAGGCCATGGTTCTGAAATCAGTCATTGGTCTTTGTGAGGCCTTTCTGTAGAATATCAGCATCATTTGGGGAGCTAATAATGGCTCCCAGTTTGCAGTCGTCAGCGAACTTGGTCACCCAGAGTCCCTTGGTTTTGCCCTAGACTTCAGAAAAGTAGATGCCAAACAGGAGAGGACCCAAAACCAAACCCTGTAGAACTCCACTCATGACTGGTTGGTAGTCTGACTTGAAGTCCACTACTTTCACTGTATGAGTTCTATCCATGAGCCAGTTTGCAACCCACCTTGTGACATAGGAGTCAATGCCTAATTTAGTGAGTTTATCTATGATTCCTGAGTGAGGAATTGTATTGAAGGCCTTGGCCAGATAGAGGTAGGCTGTGTGAACTACCTTTCCTTCGTCCACAGCTCTGGTGACAGACTCAAAGAAGTCTACCAGGTTGAGCAGACAAGATCTACCCTTAACAAATCTGAACTGCATGGGGTCTACAGTCTGGAGATTCCCTATGTCCTTATTTATTAGGTCCATGATGATGCATTCCATAGCCTTGCATACCAGATTAGTCAGGCTAATGGGGTGGTAGTTCCCAGGGTCCATAGTCGCACCCCCTTTGTGGAGTGGGATTACTGTAGCAGTACACCATTCGGCGAGGACAAAGCCTGAAATGAGACTGTGATTGAACAGAGCACTCAGATGTGGTGCCAGTTCATTTTGCAATTCACGTAGAACACAGCCTGGGATGTTGTCAGGTCCCATGGAAGCTGTATTCTTGGCCTTGGCCAGTGCAATTTTAACCTGTGCAACTGTAATATTGGGTACTTGGCATTCCTCAGGCATTGTGATTTGCCCTTTAGGGGGTGATAGGGGGGTAAAGTTGACACTGAATCTGTCAGCCAGTATACTTGCAATGTCTATTGGCTTAGTATAGGAGTTACCATTGTGTAATAGCTCTGAGCAAATCTGAGTATTGCCTTGTAGATTTTTGACATAACTGTAGAAGTCCTTGTGGTTGTCTTTAGTATATGTTGCTATTTTGTTTTCGTAGCTAGTTTTGGAGGATTTGATGAGGGATCCCAGCTTTTTGTTAAGGCTGACAAGGGAGTTTTTCCAATCTTGGGACTTTTGCCTTGTTCTGGAAAAGTTTCTTCCTTTCTGTTGTAGAGTTTGTTTATGGCAGGGGACCACCAGATTGGCTTCCTTTTTTTGGAGGAGAGTGTCTTGGTTCTATTGGGAATGGTCCATTCCATCATTTGTATACGTGTTCGTTCAGTGCATTGGAGTATGATTCTGCCATCTTGCATTTATTCTCTATTTGCATGGGCAATATAAAGTTAGCCACCTCAGTTTTCAGAAGCCCAAAGTTGGCTTTGAAGAAGGTTTTTACAGTGGTTTCCTTTGCAGGGGTGTGTGGATGGAATGTGGATATTCATGGTGACTAGTTTGTGGTCAGATCTGACCAGGGAGGAGTTGACAGTTGGTGTAGAGCAACGGTCGCCCATATTAGTGATAACCAGGTCGAGAATCTTGCTACCCCTAGTGGGGGTAAAAAGGGGGGGGTTGGAATTTAAAAACCGGAAAATTTTTTTTTTTCTTTAAATTTTTTCCCCCCCCTTTTTTTTTTTTTTTTTTTTTGGCCCCCTATTTTTTTGTTTAAATTTTTTTTCCTTTTAAAAAATTTTTTTTAAAAAAAAACCCCCCTTTTTCCCTTTGGGGTTTTTTTAAAATTTTTTGGGTTTTTTAAAATTTTTTTTCCCTTTTTTTTTTTTCCCCCCCTTTTTCCCTTTATTTCCCTTTTGGGGAAAAGGGGGTTTTTTTTTTCCCCTTTTTTTTAACCTTTCTTTTTTTTCCCAAAAAAAAATGTTTTTTTTTTCTTTAAAATTTTTTTTTTTTTTTGGGGAAAATTTTTATTCCCCTTTTTTTGGGTTTTTTTTCCCCAAAAAACCCCCCCCCAAAAAAAAAAAAAATTTTTTTTTTTAAAAAAGGGGGTTTTTTTTTTTCCCCCCCCCCGGGTTTTTGACCCTTGGGTTTTTTTTTTTTTTTTTTTTATCCGGGGGGAAAATTTTT
The DNA here is from genome assembly GCF_019279795.1 of Protopterus annectens. Taxonomy (NCBI): domain Eukaryota; kingdom Metazoa; phylum Chordata; order Ceratodontiformes; family Protopteridae; genus Protopterus; species Protopterus annectens. The sequence continues at coordinate 1,021,703,593 of NC_056745.1, read as the reverse complement.
TTTTTTTTGGGGGGCCCCCCCCTTTTTTTTCCCCCCCCGGGGGGGGGAAAATTTTGGGGGGCCCCCCCCCCTTTTTTTTCCCCTTTTTTTCCCTTTGTTCCTTTTTTGGGGGGGCCCCCCCGCCCCCTTTTTTTTTCCCTTTTTTTTTGGTTTTTTTTCCCCTTTTTTTTGGGGGTTTTTTTTTTTGGGTTTGGGGGGTTTTTTTTTTTTGGGGGGGTTTTTTTTTTTTTTGGGGTTTTTTGTTTTTTTCCCTTTTTCTTTTTTTCTTTTTTTGGGGGGGGGGGGGGTTTTCTTTTTTTTGTGGTTTTTTTTTTGTTTTTTTTTGGATTGGGTTTTTTTTTTTTTTTTTTTTTTCCCGGTTTTTTTTTTTTTTTAAAAACCCCCCCTTTTTTTTGGGGGGGGGGGGAAAAAACCCCCCCCCCCCCTTTTCCCCCTTTTTTTCTTTCTTTTTCTTTTTTTAAAAAAAAAACCCCCCTTTTCCTTTTTTCCCCCCCTTTTTTTTTTTTTTTTTTTTCCCCCCCCCCCTTTTTTTTTTTTTTTTTTTTTCCCCCTCCTGTTTTTTTTCTTTTTTTTTTTTTTTTTTTTTTTTTTTCCCCCCCCCCCCCCCTTTTTCCCCCCCCTTTTTTTTTTTTTTTTTTTCCCTTTTTTTTTTGTCCCTTTTTTTTTTTTTCCCCCTTTTTTTTTGGGGGTTTTTTTTTGCTTTTTCCCAAAAAATTTTTTTTAAAAAACCCCCCTTTTGGGGGGTAAATTTTTTCCCCCCTTTTTTTTTGGGGGGGAAAATTTTTCCCCCCTGTTTTTTTTTTCCCCTTTTTTTTTTTTTTCCCCCCCAAAAAAATTTTTTTCCCTTTTTTTTTTTTTAAATTTTTTTTCCCCCCTTTTTTTTCCCCCTTTTTCCCCCCCTTTTTCCCCCCCCCCTTTTTTTTTCCCCCCCCCCTTCCCCCTTTTTCCCCCTTTTTCCCCCTTTTCCCCCCCTTCCTTTCCCCCCCCTCCTTCTTTTCTCTTTTTTTTAAAATTTTTTCCCCCCCCCCCTTTTCCCCCCCTTTTTTCTTTTTTCCCCCCCTTTTCCCCTTTTTTCTTTCCCCCCCTTTTTTTTTTTTTCTTTTTTTTTTTTTTTTTTTTCCCCCTTTTTTTCCCCTTTTTTCCCCCTTCCCTTTTTTTCCCCCCCCCCTTTTTTTTTCTCCCCTTTTTTTTTTCCCCCCCCCCCCCTTTTTTTCCCCCTTTTTTTTTTTTCCCCCCCCCCTTTTTTTTTTTTTTTTTCCTGTTTTTTCCCTTTTTTTTTTTCCTTTTTTTTTTAAAAATTTTTTGTGTGGTTTTTTTTTTAAAATTTTTTATGTTTTTTTTTTTTTAAAAAAAATTTTGTTGGGGGGGTTTTTTTTTTTTTGTTTTTTTTTTTAAAATTTTTTTTAAAGGGGGGTTTTTTTTTAAAAAATTAAAAAATTTTTAAATTTTTGCAAATTTTTTTTTAAAAAATTTTTTTTAAAAAAATTTAAAAAAAATTTAAAAATTTTTTTTTAAAAAAAGGAAAAAATTAAAATTTTTATTTTTTTAAAAAATTTTTTTTTTTGGCAATTTTTTTTTTTTTAAAAATTTTTTTTTTTTTTTATTTTTAAAAATTTTTTCTTTTTTTTTTTTAAAAAATTTTATTAAAAAATTTTTTTTTTAAAAAAAACCCCCCCCCCCCCCCAAAAAAAAAAAATTCCCCCCCCCCCAAAAAAAAATTTTCCCCCGGGAAAAAAAAAACCCAAAAACCCCCAAAACAAAGGGCCCCCCTTTTTTTAAAACCCCCCCCCCAAAAAAAAAAACCCCCCCCTTTTTAAAAACAAAATTTTTTTTAAAAAAAAAACCCCCCCCAAAAAACTTTAAAAATTTTTTTAAAAATAGGTTTTTTTTTTTTTCCCCCCCAAAAAACCCCCAAAAAACCCTAAACCCCCTTTTTTTTTAAAAAAAAAAAAACCCCCAAAAAAAAAAACCGAAATTTAAAACCCCCCCCCAAAAAAAAAAAACCCCTTTTTTTTTTAAAAACCCCCCCCACAAAAAAAAAAAAAAAAAAACCCCCCAAACCCAAAAAAACCCCCAAAAAAAAAAAAAAACCCCCCCCAAAAAAAAAATTTTTTTTTTCCCCCCCCCCCTTTTTTTTCCCTTTTTTTTTTTAAAAAAATCCCAAAAAAAAAAATGTGGATCTATTTAATTTTTCCCCCTTTTGCAAAAAGTGGAGAATTGTAACTTGCATTTCCATCTCCACAAAGGGAAGCAAATTTATGCATAACCTAGTTCTGAGTACTGTGATTTTTAACTCCCTGCTGCAATTGCTTTTTTTTCTTTTTTTGCTACAGTGCATTCTTTGCCATAGATGTCTGCTGTTATCCTTCATTATCCTATTTGTTGTTTATTCCTTCCCCTCCCCCTTAAGAGGGCAGTGGGTATGGAAAAATAGTGCTGTAACCAAAAAATGCAGGTGGGCTGTGCCTTCTCATGCCTCCTCATTACTGACGAACAGTAGCTTACCTTCCTTCTGGGAGACACCCACCGGGTTGTGTCAATAGAACCCTAGTCCCTCCTCCAGCGATAGTAGAGCTGACCATTAGCTTAGCTAGGAAAGGTCAAAGGGGGCAACTTTCTTGGGTGCACATTCTGCGATCAGTCTGATCCTGATCCAATCACTGTTTTGTGCAATACTGACTTTAAAAGACAGTATTGTATTTGTGGTCAAACCTGAGTGGCTCTAGTGTTCCTTGTACGATCTCAACTTTAAGAATTGATTGCTGTGATTTAAAAAAAAAAAAAAGATATTTATTTATTTTCAGTAACACCTCATTGCTGTAGAGCTCCTTGCATGGTATAAACCGTAGCAACTGCTTGCTGCATTTTACTTTAAAAAAAAGTAAAAAAAAAAGATTTCTTGTTTAATTTTTTGTTAATAAAACCTGAACTCTGTAGCTCTCTGTTCTTGCTGTGGTATAAACTTTAGCAACTTCTTGTTAAATTTATAATAAGCAGTATTCCACAGTTGTAAATAAAAAGACACATAGATGTATTTGGAATTTCCTTTCCCTAATCTGAGGAAATAGTTTCAGGGGCTTGGCAAAGAAACGGTACTTGAGTGGCTCCTGCAATTCGGGACTACCATGTAACTGATTGTGGGCAACCCCCACCACTGTAATTTCCTCTTAGATGTGGCGGGGTAGGGTGGGCAGTAGAAACTGCCACAAGACCTGGATGGGAGGAGGAACTCAGTTGTTGAGGAATGCTCAGGGCGCTAGATGAGCCAGCTACGCTTCTGGAGCAGTCATAAAATGCTCAATCCTACTCCCTGCCCAGCTCATTGCTTAAGCTGCTAGACAAACTCTGGTCATCACAGTTACAGTCAAGGCTCCACCCATAAATGCTACATTGCTGGGGTGTGATGTAATTTTTAATGGCCCCTTGTGATTTTGAAAGCAGAGAGGTTAAGAAGTATGATGCTTAGTATGTATGTTACTTGGTTCTTGCAGCCTTGGCTATGGTTGATGCAGTGAGGTCCAGACTAGTTTTAGGAGTCAGGTTTGACAATAATAATACCTTCTTGGGAAGAATGCTAAGTAATGTTACACGGTAGAATTAGAGGGAAATAAAATAAAGCTGTGATTATTTCTAGATGCTGGAATAAGAGACATCATGGAATTGCTTGAAGGTAATGTAGTGATTATTTCCGAAATATTGGGTATGCAGAGAAATATAAAGAGAAGCATGATGGTAATAACCATTGCATAAAGGGAAATACCGTTGTTAATGCTAATGTTTGTATTTATCTGTTAAACTGTTTAGTCAGTCACAAAATTATGTGGTTGCATTTTGTTGGTGAGGGAAGAACTTAGGACAGTATTTATTCATATGAAATGAAATCGGCAATTACTTATGCGTTTTGCAGAACCATATTCCTTTATGGATGACCTGCTCAAGGAAGACCATATTGTTTATTTTCTATTTTACTAGAAATGTGTAAATTTTGCTGGTGGAAAAAATAGTGCTGGAGATGATTTCTAGACTTCAAAAAATCTGGGTTTTGTTGTTTTGCATTATAGTGGTTATCATGAACTTTGTGATGCACTTGCTCAGGAAACTGCACACCGTTGATTGTGGCCTCAGTGGAATGGGAGGTCACTGAGGGGAATTTCTTTGAAAAACTTATGAAGACAAAATTCTGACTTCAAAGCCGAAAAATCATTTCAGACAACCTAATCTAGTTTTATGATTGGATGATTACTACAGTAGAATAAATGGCTACAGTGGACTTAAATTGCCTGGTCTTTTGTAAGGCCTATAGCTGTGCACCAAGTTTAAACTGTTGAGTAATTATAAGGGTTTATGATTACGACTAAATTATCTCATTGGTGGAAATGTGGTAAGAGATTGATTAGAAAGACTGTATCAAAGAATGACAGTTACATACTGTTGTGCTACAAAGAGCATTTCCAAGACTAGTACTTTTCAGTGTATGTTGTGGACATTGCACAGTCTTTTTGTGAAATGATTGTTTTAGCTGCCCTAATTATATTAATAGAGACTTCATTAGAGTCAATTGCAGTTAGTGGAATTTCACACACAGGTAAAGTAGATAAAAGGGGGCAGTGTTTTAAATGGTACTTGTCCATCCTTAGGTTTACATAATTTATCCCAAGGTGGTAATAAATGTAGTGAAAGAATTACGTTGTGAAGGAACAGTGGAGGCACTGTAAATGAAAATGTAAGAATCTCAACAATCCACCTGGTTTCAAAAAATATTAAATATAAAATATAACAATTCTGTTCAAGCCTGGGGGAGTGATGCCCTGTAGTTTTACAGCCTTAGTGTAGGCTACTTTAAGTAAGGGGATCTTGCATCCGATATTCAATGTTTTTACTTTTATTTTTCAATTTTGCTGAAGAACTTTATCCCCAAGTGTCAATGTAATGTGAAGTGTGCTTCATAAAATTTATTTTACTGTGTATGTAGCTGTAAATCCTAACGCATATATTTTTTCCTTTTATAGTGCACCTCAGCCATTTGCATTATGATGATAGTAATCAGAACTGAAAGTCATTTAAAAAAGATACTTTGAATCAGAATGTATGTGTATAAACAAAAGAAAATGCTATAGTCTTTCTGAAACGGACCCATTTAACTCACTGTGCTTTTAAAGCACCCATACTTAGCTTTACTTTACTTCTTCCTCCCATCTGATTACAATACCTTGCCTGGTTCAACGGAATGAATACTGCAAAAAGTCAGTTTTGACATTCTTTGAACAGTCATCTCACACACACACACACACACACACACACACACACACACACACACACACACACACACACACACACACACACAGATATTTATACTTCATTGTTTTCTATAGAGCCTAAATACTTCTACTCCATGTCATGGAAACTAACTTTTTATGTATTTTTACAGTTTTAAGCAACAGAGTTTTCACCCAGTGGAATAGGTTTTGTTTCTGCTCCTTGTCCAGCACTTCTCCACTCCCTTCCTTAATGTAAACAACAATAACTTTCAGTCCAGTCCTCCCTTCTTGTTCTAATGGCAGTTTTTCTATACCACATGATCATGCTACATTACCAGGAAGCAAGTCATCACCCTCTTTCATTTCCAAGACTCACTCATGTACCTTCTCCATATAATATTAGGGTTACCAGCTGTCCCTCTTTGGGCAGTTGTGTCCTGAAAAAAAAAGTAAAAGAATGGAAATGTAAGATTTTAGGACAAGAAATATTTCCCAAGTTTTCTTTAATAATTGCTTAAAACAATTATTTTATATATGAAACAAAAATGTTAAATGAATAACATAAGCAGCTCAAATGCTGCAATAGTACACGTTTGGTTTTGCAAAAAAGTGAAGTTCTGTCCTTTGCACTGGCCATAGGCTTGTTTTGTCCTCCAAAATCTCACTTTTCTAAAACAAAATGTCCCACTTTGGGCATTTCAAAAGGTGGCAACCCTGTGTAATATTTATTCTTAAGGGACATAATTCAGAAGTATCATCTCTGCAGTAATCAGATTTGTTGAGCCCATAATGAGCAGCCTCACAGTATTGCCCAATATCATTGTTCCTTTTCCCCTCCTCATCTCATAAATCATTCCCTCATATTCCTCACAAGTACTTTCACCTGCTCTATAACTGCTATTTCCTTTTTACCCTGTCTGTATATAAATTAAATGAACCTTGCCTGTACCTGCCCAGCATTCTACTTATGCTGCTTGGCAGCTGTGCCCTCACTGCCTTATTTGTTTCTCTGTCGTCTTAACCATCACCAAAGGAAATACTTTTTTTTTTCCTTTCAAATAAAGGTAGTGAACAGATGGATTAAACTTCCCACTTGGAAAGTATAACTCAGAAGAGGGTGCACTACTGTTGATAATGTTGTTATTAGCTGGATCTCACGATATTACTTCTGTGTAATTGTTTTTGCCTGCTGTCATCATCTTGGTACTTTACAGCTTCTGTACTAAACTGAGAGGTCACAGAATTTAGAGAGAGGGAAAAGATGAGTTTCTTGTAATGCTTTTTATTTTACCTTATTTTTGTTTGACTTCAGTGGTATTATTTTAGAGTTTAGGCATGTAGGGGACACAGCTTCCATACAGAATTATGTTATTCTGTTATTCTTGTACTGTTTTGTACAGCAATTGTATAATTATTTTATAGTTGTGGTGATTTACAGGTATACTACGGAATATGCAGTGTTTCACAGTCATTTTGTCAAAACAGCTATACCAGTTGAGTCTAAGATTAGGAGGTATGAAGGAATGGGAAGGACACTTTGGGACAGCTGCAGGGTACTGTTTTTAACAAACTGCAAAATATGTGTTACAAGCCCAGAAAGTGCATACTGATCTCCAGCTGACTACATGTATGTATGCCTTTACTTATTTATGCTGAAGATCTGGAATGCTGGAAACCTCCTTCAAAACCTGCAAACTTGTAACTTTGCTTTAATTCAGACTCAGAATTTTTTGTTGCCATTGTGTTAATTTTTAATAGAAACTGCAGCCTGAGTGAACAAAAGAAATTGTGTCAGTATGTGTATCTACAGCACAATCTATATATATATATATATATATATATATATTTTTTTTTTTAATTTGTCCTCCTACTGCTAAATATCACGTGCAAGCTGGTATTTCTGCACAGGAAAAAGGGGTGTCCCAGCACCTCCCCAGCTGGCAGTCTAGTTTGATCACACTCAGACTACAAAGATCAGTAGTCACCGTCTATCACCGTTTATGTGTGCATTGTGAGGTTATCATTGGTTTACATGCATACGATTGTCAGCTGTGATGCGCAGTTTTGTACACAAGTATGGAAACAAACAGTTAATTTCCACACTTTATAATTTTAACATATTCTGAGTATATCTTCTGTAAAAGAGAGGAACAGAAGGAATTTGACTTGATTTTATTGTAACAGGAATCAGCAATTTGAGGCAAGTGAAATGAAACCTACATCCATTATTAGACTATGGCTAATCCTAAAATAATAATTTGTGAATATTTTTGTATTTTACTTGAGAAATCATTGTGATGCTTTTCACTCATGAGGTAGGTGATTAGATGCATTAATGAGTGCTGTAGAAGTGTAGAAGAATTTCCGAGTGCCATGTCTGACAGTCTAACAGTTTTCGTTTTGTAGCAGATGGCAGTTGTTTGAAAGCCACACATGTACTGTAGTGCAGCTCTCTAAGCATGCTTTCACATGCCAGTTTGCCTGACTTTCATGTTTCATTAGCAGTCTGTACTATGGGACTTGGCAGCTCTTCTCAGAGGGAGCTGATTTTGCAGCAGAGGCAGTAATTGTCAGTGAAGTCATTGGGTTGAAATGTATACAGATCAATGTTCTTCATGCTTCTGTGATGCTTTGTGGGTTTTGATATACACTCAGCACATTTCTTTAAAAGATAGCTTTTGCATATTAGATTGTAGTGGTCATTATTACTGTGGAGCTATGCTTTCCTCTATCATTTAGCCTCCCTCTGTTCAGAGTGGTAATTTTTGAAAGTTCAGAAGATTGATAGTTCAGCTAATTAATTATCAGTTTGGAAGGCGCAGCCTTTGGTATTGCTTAAGTTTATTGTTATGTTTTTTCAGGTTTGTGATACAAAATGTTCTCTGTATCACAAGTCATCATCTATATCTCCATGAAATATTCTCTAGATGTGATGTGCATATCTAGTACATCGTGTCACACTGACTGCAGCTGTTCGTGTGTGTTAATAGAAACACAGATGCTCACCTTTTAAATATATAAAATGCCCTGTACAATTGTGTTCAGTATTTTAATTGGTGCTGGGGACGGTACTTTTCTGCATCCGTTCTCAGTCATGCCCTCTGCTAAACAGTACTATATAACTGCAAAATATACTTTTGACATCAGACAGTAAAGTGAAACTTGTATATGTCTTATTAACACAGACATATAGGTAAGCTCTTGCTCACACCATCAATTAAATTATTTTTGCTTTCTCATGTGTGTGACACTCATTAACTGCGCAGTTTCATTGGAGGGTGCTTTGGAGTCATCTGCAAATGGCTGTTTTACAACATGACATTGGAGGAACACAGTACCAGGCTTAACTGCACATTGTTTGTGCTTTAAACTTTAATGTGCCTTAATAAACATGTGAGTTGTTTGATTTGTATTTATAGATTAAGACTCTGGCACCATGGGAGAATTTAAATTCTATTTAGACAGTGATGCCAGAGTTAGTATATTTAGCAGGAGTGGAGGACATGCTCATTAACATTCTTAATTGAATGATTTGTATGGGTGGGAACTTCTGCTGTTGAATTGTACCATGTTCTGTGATCCCCACCATTTAATGTCTAGGGATGTTGTTTACTATTGACAGACTTTTTGCTTTCATGTGCGATAGTGGCATTACACATGGTGTAGATTCTGATGAGTAAGTGACTATAATTTTGACATTATTGTATACTAATACTTAGGGTAGATGATAAAAGTATACCTCAGCTTGATACTGGTATAACTGCTTACTTAGTGTATTGGTTATGTTTGGAAACATGTTTGTTTTACACTTAATTTAATTTCCTGGTTTACTCTTTAGGATAAGGTTCCAAGTAGTTTTGTAAAAAAAATAAAGATAATAGTGTGTTTTTTGATTTTTTTAGTTTCGCAGTTTACTCAGGCTTTACCAATAACCACACCCAGAAAATGATGTCATGATACAGAATGATAATTTACATACAACTGCAAGGCACTGTGGGTAATCAAAATAACTGCAGTCTACAATGGAGATGCATCATAATGTGTTACTCTTCAGCGTAAGGTTTTCCATCTGCAAGAAGTAGTCGCCACCTTGTGTTTGTAGGAATTAAGAAACTACTACTGATGCATTTAACATGGAAATGCAGTAGTGTGTACATTAATATAGGTAGTGAAGCACTATGGGTTCAGTCTTTTATGTTAACATTGTAAGGATTTGGAGCTCTAAGAAAAATATTCAGGGGGCCGTTTTTTTAACGAAATAAAATCCCAACATATATTTTTTTTGTATTACAAAGTGTATAATTTGGTATTGTATGTGGTAAGGAGGTTATACCCAATTTCAGTGGTCTGTTACATACATTTGGTTTAGAACATGGCCATTAGACTTTAAGTAATACTTTTGGTACTTACCATACTTTTGAACATTTTTATAATGTATGAATAAAAGCTTCATCAAAATTTATGCCAAAGGTGACATTTAAAAAAATATGTTTATTACAGAATTAAAATGTTAAAATGGAGAAAATGCCCAACTGAAACCAGAAAGTGAAATCCAAAATCAGAGGCACTTGGAAGAAGAAGTAGTCCCAATAGTCACAGAAATTCACTTGACTGTTTATTAGACAAAAGTTTTCATAAACGCTTAACTTTTATCGCAGCATTTTTGTCTTGTCAACCAAGATGGAGGAATTAATGGACAAAAATAGTAAGAGGAGGATAAATGTGCACACTTTGGTTAAGAATATGTTCAAACTACAGCACAGGGTATAAGGTGGCAGAATTCCATTTGTTGGATAAGAGTTTCCTCGCCAGAGGCTTGTGTTACCTCAGTGGTAATTCCTTCTAATACATCCTGTGTGTCAGTTTACAAATCACTTGTACTGTGAGGAATAATGTCTGCATTTACATATGATAGACTATTGTAGGGGGAAGGGAACTTTGAGAGTAAACAGAGTTGAAAGAGTAGACCCATCAATGGCCTGGCTTTTAAAGTTGTAGTGCGGGTTGGGAGTGATCAGTCTCATTGTCGTGGTGGTGGGGGCAACTTGTCTTGGTATAGGAGCTTGAATAGAAAAGGGCCAAGTAGGAAGTTGGCTTTGTCTTGAATGGGTATCCAGCTGGTCTTAACCAGGTGTTACAGCAATACTCACACTGTTTAATTTCTCCAAGTCTTTTGGGTTTTTAATGCCATGATGAGAATAGACTACATTCCTAAGTCTACGTATGATTAAAGGTCATGAAATTATTATTGTTTTAATCTTTGATGTTAGCCAAAAGTGCTCTTAGCATTACCCACAATATGCCCAAAACTGACTCCTTCTGCAGTTAATATGGAGTTACATTTATCAGTAGCATACCTAAGTACAATTGTAAATTCTTTTATTGAGACACATTGCTCCTGCTGCTATTGGAACTTTCTAGGTATCTTTGTTCCACATTGACCTTGTTTCTGCCTTTAAATCCTGGTATTTTATGACTTTGTGTCACTTTCTACATAATACACTGTAATCATTGTGTGTAGCAATTTCAGTGGTCACTGCTACTTTTGTGCTACCTTTGTCTTCTTATCATGGGCTACTGAAAATGTTTCTTGCTTCTGTTTTTTTAACTGTTGTTAGATTCTTTATAATGCTTTGGGGGTCATATTTTCAATGCTTCTCAGCTACTTCAGTATTGTAATGTTTGCACAATCCTCAGTGTAAGTCTTTCCACATTATTATGCCTTTCAGCATACAAGCCAACTGCCATTAATGTATTACAACCAGCAACAGGATGTGCAACTGTTTCCAGTTCTGTTTTACAGAATCTGCATTTGTCTGCATCTCCCACATGTTCAATGGACTTTGTAAGCCAGTGTGTACATAGTGTACTGTCCTGGGCTGCCAATATCATCCTTTCATCTTTTGGTTTAAATTTACCTCTCCTTAACTATTTCTGCATCAGGTCATGAGGTTGCTCCAGGTTTCTTTACTTGCTACTATATTCATGTCTTTTCCACATTTCTTGCCTTCTCATCTGATCCTTCTTCCTGTATTCTTTCTTTTGTTTTTTGGCACATTCAGTTGTTGCCTGTTTTTTGTCTACTTTTGGTTTGATTTCCATTCCCACTCGACACCTGTATGCTTCTGCTGAACTAAGCTGGGAAGTCCCCTTACACTAATTCTCCTTCTGACATCCTTCCTGTAGCGTGACCTCGGAGTTGGTGTATTTAAAGAGTGGTGGGGTTTGGGGGTGCAAGGGGTCTTGCCCCCCTGCATATACCCTTTTATTTTCTTTTTCCTTTTTTTATTGTTTTATGCATACTCAAAGTTCTGTAACTTTGGACATATGTGCTCGTACATATGTCAGTCTAAGTTACGGAACTTTGACTATGTAATATAGACCCCCCCAAAAATGAATGCGAATACAAATGGTAGTGTTTGACCAATGCAGCAAGGCTTTCAGGAGTGGCCACATTGTCACCTAATAAATATAAATACTCTCAACGGTTAAAATATTCTCTAAAAGACCAGCCACAATGAAATGTTTAAATATATTTAATAATAAGTATTGGGAGAACATGAAAATACTAAATATCTATTTAGAGTAAACACCAGAGTTTCAGTCAGAGGAAATATTAAAAATAACACAGATGGATAGATTCACAAAGCTACAGAAAAACAGTACTTAACTAATCACACTATATTTTACTGAATGATCTAAAGAATTACTATATTCTGGTTACTTACTAAAGCAAAGCAAGATGAAGTGGGTGAGTGGTCCTTCTTTGTCAAGTTTCACAAACAGACTGCCCTGAGACTTCTGTTTCATCTAGTATTAAAACATCATTTCATTGCTGAATTACAGAATGACATCACATACATCTGGTTATCTGACTTCCGATTCCCACACTACCCACTTTACTAGAAAGTGAACCAAAATGTAGCGCATGTGTGTCATAATGCACATGCATAGGACTTTGCTAAGATGTGTTATAGCATCTAGAACCTATAAAACCATTTCAAAATCTTCCACCTTCCTGAGTAGCAATTAGTTCACCCCTAAGGATAATACAGTAGGATTCCTAGTCCTGGTTTTCACAGATATTTTGTCTCTGGATGCAATCAGAACTGTTCTCTTCTCTTCCATATCCTCTGCTACAATATATTCATTTTAATAGTTGCAATACATTCTGGCATACAGGTGTATGTCTTTTCTGTCCATCAGAACCCAATGTTTGTACATTTTTAACACAAGCAGCTTTACAAATACATTTGCAACACAAACACCTGTACAAATCACATACAGTTATTTACAAAACTCCAGCTAGTTATGCTGGCATATGTTACACATCCACTGACGTACTTCTCTTGGCAATATCCCACATCATTACACTCATCAAGTTTTAAAACTTTCACTGTGAGTGGATCTGATAACATCAGCAGATATGTATTTATTTTATTTTATTTCCAGTTTGATAACCAGGGTAGTCCACTGGGCTCAAGAAGCCCGTTTTCAGTGGAGGCCCAGGGAGAAAAGCTCCAAAATTACAAAGATACAATAAAAATATGATAAAAAGTACAATAAAATGCAGTTATGAATAATCCTAGTATTATATAATATTTTAAACAAAATTGTAAGATGATACAGTGATGTAGTGTAATAAGTGAAGTATAGGAGACTTAGGATAGTTCATACAGAACATGCTTTGTAATGAAGATGGGTAGTGTAAAGTATGCAGAGTAGTAAGAATAAATACCTAAAGTGGAGGAAGGAGAGAGAGGCAGTTGAGTAGTGATGCAAGAGGCAATTGTTTATTCGAAAGAAGAACATATGTGAGTAAAAGCAATAGGGGGTAATACAAGGGGGATGGAAGGTAAAGTTAGTAGAAGAGGTTTGAACACAATTTATAGAATGTTAGAGTCATTAGTTAGTCAAATGTTATGTAGGTTTAGATGGAAGAAGTATATGGGGGGAGAGAGCACAGAAAGAAGGGTATGTATAGTATTTACACTATGAAAGAAATATCAAGGGGAAGCTGTTGGGCAGAATAGCAAGGTGAATAAGTATTTAATGAAGAACAAGTAGAAATGAGTTTAATAGGATTAGGGGGGCAGAGAGCAATTACATTTCCAATTTTGGGAGAGATGAGAATGGAGCTGGGATTTAAAGAGTTCAAGGTTATTGGAGATTCTCGGAGAGGGGGGAAGAGAGTTCTATTTTTTGCTAGGGAATAGGATAGCATACACTGGCCAGCAGGATGTTTTGGTTTGTGAATAGCAGTTGATTTTGTTGTGCAGATCTTAGGGGTCTGTGGGGAGTATAAGAAGGAAGGATGTATGCTAGAGCAGGGCATGCAGTAGGTTTAAAGATTAATTTGTGGGCTGTAGTGAGTTGGAGGTAGATGAGGTAGTTGGGAAGCTCTAGCCATTTTAGCATGTGTAGGGAAGAGCAATAGTGGGAGTAGTGTTTAGATTTAGTAGCGAATTTAGAGATTTTGTTGTAGCAGATTTCTAGTTTTGAGGAGATGGAGGATGCAAGGTTGGTAAGAAGAGGGGCACCATATAATAGTGATGGAAATAAGTAGGTAGTGGCCAGAGTTTGCCTGGTAGTGGGAGAAAGAAAGTGAGAGTTTCTGTATAGTAACCCAAGTTTTTGATGGGTTTTTTTTTTATGTTTAATTGGACATGAGTATCGAATTGTTGGTATTTGTTGATAGTAACACCGAGAAGTTTAGCGAAGGAGACAATTTGTATTAGGGAGTTGGCATTACTGGTAATTTTGAAAGATTGTTTATCAAGGTGCAGGTTTTTTAGAGGGGGAGAAAAGTAGGATTTTGGATTTATTAGCATTAAGGGAGAGGTGGTTTTGAAACATCCAGTTCTCAGTTGCTGTAAAGGCAGATTGGGTAATTGCTTGGAGAGCAGGAAGAGTAGGAGCAGAGCAGATTAAAGTAGAGTCATCTGCATACTGTACTATTTTAGTGTTGGGAATGGCTGCATGGAAATCATTAATGAGTATATTGAAGAGCATTGGACCGAGTATTGAACCCTGGGGAACCCCGGTTGGGGTAGGAAGGAAGGAAGATTGAGGTACTAGTTTTCCATTTCACAGCCTGGGATCTGTCTGTGTAATGTATGCAGTCCCGAGATTGCAAATCTATAAATGGAATCAATTTCGAGGTGGCCCTTACCTCCTTCAAAACGAAGAATATATATATATATATATATATATATATATATATATATATATATATATATTTGGTATTATCTGACTTTTACATATTTGATGAGTGAAACATTTTTCTTGTTTTCCTGTATAACTGGACCAGTACTTTGTGGAGCCAGTTACTCACCCCAAAACTGTAAGTTAGAACAAGAAGGGCATATCGGTTTATAGCTTGGACTATGTTCCTAGATGTCATGGCTGTTTTTAGTATTAATTTTAGTCTTCTAAAGTACTCCTTACTGAGTTTTGTTTGCATTTGTTTGTTTTATTTGTCATTCCTTCATCAGTTCTCAAATATTTATACCCTCCCTCCTGCTCAAGTTCCTTTATATCACTTTCCTGTTCCAGACTGATATTTTCTTGGTGTTGCAGCTTTCCTGTTTTAAATTTTGCTTTTGCACATTTATTAAGACCAAATTACATTTTTACATCATCTGAGAAAGTTTTGACCACTTCCAGTTGTGTGCTGTCAGCTCCTCATCTGATGAACTATACAGTTTTAAATCATCCACAAAAAGATAAGTCTTTGTACTTTGTTGTTTTCTGGGAACCAAATTGTAACCATGACCTGATCTGTTAAGTAAACAGCTTAATGGGTTAAGGGCAAGACAAAAGAGCAGCAGTGACAGTCACCCTGGAAAATCCTCCTTTGATTTTTTTTTCTCTGGAATAATAACATGTTATTTGTCATGGCTTAGCTGCAAAGTGGTTTACCACTGTTTCATGGTCACTGTAATATAATCAATCAGTGTATGGTTTATCTTAAGCATTTTTAAGCACTTTTTTTACCCACAAATGTGGCTTTTGTAGTCTATCCATGCCATACTTAAATTCTTCCCCTTGTTACAGTTCTCTATTATGACTTAATGATCCTTTGTTCCATATGATTTTCTTTTGCTACCCTTTTGTTCTTTTGCCATGATTGAGTTTTTTTCTAAATGACTATAAACTCTGTCAGCCTCAATTCCAGTGTGTAGTTTATACGTCATCAGAAGGCAAGTTATTAGCTTGTAGTTTTTAAGATAACTTGGACCTTCACTCTTACGTAACAATATTGTTTTTCCTGTTGTTAACCAGGTCAGTGTCTGTTGGGTGTGCATATAAATAGTTCTTACTCATGGCTAAATCTTCATGCAAAGATGTTAATACTTCAGCCAAAAGTTAGATAGTGAATCTGGGCCTGGTTTTTCATTTAGGAGCTTTTCTTAACTTTGTTTCAATCTCTGTGGCTGTTACTTCATCCCATTTCATATCCTGAACATTTGAACTTCTTTTATCCATTTAGCATCTTTATGTTTAGCAGGATCTTCATAGATTTTTCTCCAAAATGTATCTGTTTCTTCTTTTTTTAGTGGTATTTCATTTCCTTTTGCGTTGATTAATAATTCTCTGTAAAACTTTTTGGGGTCATCAATAAATTGTTTTGTACTTTTCTTTTATATTTATTTGCATGTCTTCTAAGTTTTTTGCCTGTGCTGATATTTTTAGTTTTTTTATTTGTGATAGTGTGAGATAGATCCTGATCTGTTCTGACACTGCACATTGCTTTTATCGTGCCTATCTTTGAGTAATTTTGTTGTGTACCCTCTTCTGTACTCTAACAGTGACACTTCCTGTCTTAATTGCTTTATAGTTTTCTGTATTCGATATTTCCACAATGACATTTGATTTCTTCCCTTCTTTCCTTTACTGCCATGTGTTTTTGTGATAAGACTTTATCTGTTATTAATTTAGCTGCACAGTAATATATCCTATTTAGTTTTGTTATATTGCATGACTCGCTATGAACAGTCCAAATTACTGTGTTCATTTGTTTTATCAAACTTCTGTTTAGGTTTTATTGACTTCCTGTAGTCTACTTCTTTCATTGATATTGATATGCCTGTCCATCTCTATTAAATCAAACAAATCTCTTTGATCATTTTCTTCTAAACTAAGGGCACATTCTTTGTTATCCATTTCCTTCAGGCATTCTGTATAAAGTTCCAGAGCATCTTCCTGTGCTACGTTCTCTTCAGTTTCACCCTGTGTCCTCTGTTGCTCTTTCATATGGAAAGTCACTGGCCTATCACTCCACAATATTGGGTGCGTCCCAATTGCCACAGTTCCCTGTTCCTTCCCTTGCTGTGTAGCTGCAGGTGAACTTTTATACTGGTTTCCTGTGGAAGGCTCCAAAGTATCTTCATATGGCAACTGATAAGATGTTTCCCATTCCACTGATTTCTCCTTAATTTAGGGATCCATTGCTCTGTCCTGCTGTGATGTTAACAGAGTTAGACTTTCTACACTAAATCCTTTACTTTGCAGGAAATCCATAACCTTGGTTTATGCTTTTTTTTAACTTCTCCATTACTTATCTTCTTTTCTACTTTTCCTTTTTGTTTTCGTATTTTTTGTATTGTAAGATTTTTGATGTCGGGATGCCTTTCCCTATATTTCTCTTCAAATATCTTTGGTGCTGTTCTTTTTGTATTGATTAGATTTGCTTTCTCATTTGCATAAATATTGCACCATCTTAAATCTCTTTTTCTTTCCCACGTCCATATTTCTTCTTCAGATGTCTCCTGCTCCTACTGTTTCTCCTTGCTTGGGGGACTCGTTATTTCATCATGCTGTGATATAAATTGTGTTAGACTTTCTACACTAAATCCTTCACTTCACAGGTATTGCTTAACAACTTCAATTTTTTAACTTCTGCTTTACTAATCTTCTGTTCGATGTTCCCTCTTTAAGAGCTTTATTTTTTGTATTGTGAAATTTTCCCATACGTGGATGCCTTTGCCTGTATTTCTTTTTTAATATCTTGGGGGCTGTTTTTTTGTATTAGTTAATTTGGCTTTCTACTGTGCATAAATATTGCACCATATCAGATCTCTTTCTTTCCCATATCCTTATTTCTTTTTTATACCTTTCAAAATCCCTAGATTTTGTTCTTTATCTTTTTCCACTTAGTCGCTTCTTTTTCAAAACGGCTGAAGGTTTCTTGGTCTATATAATGAACATAAATTTTTATTTGAAGCTTCTGACAGTTTTTCTTTTGCAAGTATTTTTCTTTCCTATACTTTCTCTTATTCTTTTTGTATATCTTCTGTCTGGAAGTTCTGAGTTTTTTGCATAATAGTAACAATACACAATTTCTTTCTTATCTTCGATAATCCACTCTATTGTCTTTATGGCTCTTTTTTGGCCCATCAGTTTTTGGGATTTTTGGTGACTGCTACCTCCTTCTACAACAGAGGGTCATCCTTCCCCTGGGCCTGGCCTAGCCCCACGTGTAGGAATGTTTCCGTATCTTGAGGATTCTACGCTGTCATTTTTTCCAGTCCTGGTACCAGTGCTGTCCAGGGTCTTGTGCTCCCAGCTCTCTTTTTTATTTTTTAACTTACTTCTATCCATGATATATGCTATATAAAATACAGTCTACACATCAGTTTCGTATTGGCGAGATTTTGTGAAAAAAAGGGGCCCACCTCGTGAAGGTGCTCACCAAGACTTGAGCATGAATTTAATTCCAGCAATACTACACTCCTTTGTTTGTCCATTTGGACCCCTCATTTTTTTAATTTCTCCAAATCATTTGGGTTTCTAATACTGTGACTGGAATGGACCCCATTCCTAAGTCAAAGTACAATTAAAGTTCATGAAATTAGTATTGTTTCAATCTTTGATGTCAGGCAAAATTTGTCTTTTCAGCACCTGCAATTCGTACCGAATTACATGTATTGGTAACATCTAAATGCGATTGTAGATTCTTTTTTATAAGACCCATTGCTCCTACTACTATTGGAACTGTCTGGGTACTTTTCTTCCACATTGCTCTTGTTTCTGCATGCAAATCTTGATATTTTATGACTTTGTGTCTCTCTGTACGCAAAACACTATAGTCACTGGGTGTAGCAATTTCAATGATCAATGCTACTTTTTTCTTCTTTTCATGGACCACTATATCTGGTTTTCTTGCTTCTGTGTTTTGAGCTGTTGGTAATGGGTGATCCCATGTGATGTAGACTTCATCATTTTTTATGATGCTTTGTGGCTAATGTTTCCAATGTTTTTCAGCCACTTCAATAACATAATGTTTGCACAATCCCCAGAGCAATAGTCTTGCCACATTTTTATGCCTTTCAGTTTACAGTCCTTCTGCCATTAGTATGTCACAACCAGCAACAAGTTGTGCGACTGTTTCTAATTCTGCTTTACAAAACCTACATTTTTCTGTTTCTCCCACATGTTAAATGGACTATATAAACCAAAGTGTACGTAGCCCACTGTCTTGGGCCACCAAAATTAACCTTTCTTTTGGTTTGCATTTGCTTCTCCTTAACCATTCCTGTGTTTGATCCTGATCAACATGAAGTTCTTCCAGAAGTTTTCTATACTTGAAGTTATATTAATGCATTTTCCACATGTCTTGCCTTCCCATTTGAATCCCGCACCTTGTATTCTTTCTTTTGTTTTGGTTTTTTTTTGTTTGTTTGTTTGTTTGTTTTTTGGCACATTTCAGTTGCTGCATGATTATTGTCTACTTCTGGTTTAATTTCCATTCCTGCTTGATGTCAATATGCTTCTGCTAAACTAAGCAAGGAAGTAATGTTAGACTTATTCTCCTCATGTTTTAAAATGTTCACTACATTTGGGTCTTGTGAGGTCAGCAGATGTGTGCAGTCCCACAATTCCAGATCTATACATGTAACCAATTTCAAGCATGAAGCATCCTTCTTGATTTCCTATCTAATGCATCCAACATGTTTTGGGGCCAGTCAATCACTCCAAAACTGTAAGTTAGGACGGGAAGAGCAAATTGTTTTTTATAGCTTGAATTTTGTTCCTAGATGTCAACAATGTTTTCAGGATTAATTAAAGTCTTCTAAAATATCCTTTACCAAGTTTTATTCACATTTGTTCATGTTTTATTGTTGATCCTTCAACAATTCCCAAATATTTATACACTCCCTCTTGCTCAAGTTCTTTTATAGCACATTCTTGTCCCAAACTGATGGGAGTTGGTGATGATATGGCAGATTTTCTTAGGTAGTGTTTGCTTGGTGTTGGCATATAAAAGTATACCATATTTTAGCATTGTAAACAGGACACCTTTGCTTGTTGCTGTACTTTTGATCTACATTTCTAAATATAGCCTTGAAAGAGTTGGGTTTAGTGAAGTCAAATGCCAAGGTACATGAATGAAGTGGTGGTTTGTGTTAGATTGTTATCTAGGTCCTTAAGTCTTTTCTTTGTGCGAAACACCATGAACTTGTTTTTTATGACTAGGTAGATTACTTTTTAACATAGCTATTTATTTAGTTGAAGTAGGTCAACTTGTAGTTGGCTTTGGATGATCTTACGAGTGGGGTTGGATATATAGATAACCATGTCATCAGCATATAGGAGGAGTTGCAGTTGAGATAAGTCAAATTGCAGTTCATTTATAAAAATGGAGGATAGTAGTTGGGTAAGTATCTGATCCCTTTTGTACCCCTGAGAGGAGAGTGAGAGAAAGCTGCATATGAGAAAGAGGAGCCATTCTCCACTGTGAAAGGTCTGTTGGTGAGGAAATTGTTTAACCTTTGGGTTGCTTGTGAGATTAAACCAATGTCTTCCAGGCAGGTTTGTGAAATGGAATGGTCGATCAAGTCAAAAGCTTGGATTAGGGCAATGAGTACTGCTCTAGTGAGGTTACCTTTATCCATTTTGGTGAAAATGTTGTCAGTGAGCAGTCACTGTACTTCTACCTGCCCAAAAGCCATGCTGCTTCTGTGAAAGTAAGTGCTCCCTGTCAAGGTGTAGGATGTAAGCTAGCTGCAAATGAGTTTTTCAAGGATTTTGCCAAGGGTAGGAAGTCTTAAGGTGGGATGGAATAAAGAGGCAGAATTTAATTTGGGATCTTTAGGTACAGGTCTGACAAAGGCAGATTTCTAGATAGTGGACATGGTGTTGGTTGTAAGGTTGATGACGCTGATGATTTTTTTTTTTTTTGAGGGGGGTGAGTTACTATGTAATCTCTGCAGTAGTGGAGAAAACATGGTCAGAGTTTGCAGGTACAGAGGGAGAGTCCAGTTGACTTTTTTCAAGTAAAGCTGCAACTTGTGTATGTGTGATTTGGAAGAAATAGAAGTGAAGATATTCTGTGGAATATGGGTATATTTTGCGTATTAGTTTAGTAGTGAAACACGATTCATTTCATGCATAACACCTTTGCTGCCACAGTAACAACTGGTGTGTACTATAGGTATCAAGATTCAGTTAAGTTTGGACAAAAATGTGACTTTAGTGGTAAAACTCCTCAGAAGTACAGAGGCATGGCCATTGTTAGCATTTTGGGGGCCCTCAGCAAATGTCAAGTTGGAGGGCCACTGGGCACTTCCAGACTAAGTATTACCATGCCACTACCACCCCTCCTAAGCAACCTTTTAGTTCAAGCTCTATACTTTTCAGAGTATTATGCACAGACTGACCTGTAGCTACAGTGCTCTTACATTTTAACAGGCCTATGTACCATGCTACTGTGTTGGCCCATCTAACAAAGAGGCTCACATTTACTGGCATTTTGTTTCAACAATGATACTTTGCAGTAACTGTTTGTACAGGCCTGTACTTAGGTGAAATGATTCTCTAAACACTGCCTACTGTTTTACAGGATACCCCCCCCCCCCGCTCTTGCGCACATGGGCGCACACACACACACACACAAACCATTGCTCCCCTCTGTTTCCTCAACATCTTTGGCTTGCCACACAATGCATATTACTTTTTTCTTTCTTTTCTCACATTTTGCCTTATTCTTCAACTTTTTCAAGAAGCCATAACTTTCTATATGCTCTAAAGTGTAGTTTAATTTTTTTAACAACAGAAATTATGATTAAGGAAAGAAATTCAGTGTTTCTGTTCAGCTTTAGTTTTCCTTGCATCCTATCAACACACCTTTCCTCACCAAGACAGCATAGTAATAACCATTTAGGAAATAATTAAATTAAGCTGGTGCCTCCAGAAGCTCTAGGGTTACAGATGCCCTGGAATGCATTTTCCCAACCTTTTAATCCAGTGTTGTCCTAAACAGTTGTGTAAGAAAAGAATTTAAGTCTTATTTTTTACTTTCAAGAAGACATAAGATGTGCCCAGGCTTAATGTTCAAAGATGACAAAACAGTAGCTCATAATAAACTAGTAAGCCAGTTGTTGTGATGATACACATATCCTATCTGGGAATACTGCCTGCCTTCCTAACAACCCCCCCCCCCCCAAAGATAGTGCAGTGCTATGTATTTTAGACAAATAACAGACAAATAACTGGTGTCAGAACAATGGACTAAAATTAAATACCAAGAAATGCGTAATAGTATCCTTTGGGAAGTCATCCATCCCTGGTAACAATCATATTGAAAACACACCCCTTAGAGATGACCCAGTAGTCGGGGACGTAGGGACACAGATAGTAATCTAGCCTTTGATCATCATGTGTCTGCAGTGGTGAGGAAATAATTCTATGTTGCACAACTTATAAACAAATGTATGGCATCTAAGTCCAAGGAAGTCATTGTTCCACTGTATTTGGCATTCATCAGACCTATCATTGAGTACAATGCTCCCTTTGGTATGTACCTAGCCAGGCATATCCAACAACTGGAGTGTCCACAGAGGTTCCCCACTGAAAGAATACAGGGCGCAAGTACTATGTCCTATGCAGATGGCCTCAAGGCCCTATCCCTGTATTCTGTCTCCTATAGGCTTTTGAGGGAAGATCTATGCCTGGCATACAGGGCATTCGTTACCCCACTCTAATGGACCTCCTGCATATCCACAAAACAAACAGTTCCAGAATTACCCATTCTAAAGAGTTAAATGTTGCCTGTGATATAAATAGGACCTGCTGTAGCAATAGGTATGTATCCCAGAGACTATCCTGTCTATGGAGCAGGCTCCCCATCCATGTGAAGCAGAGTTCCTCCCTAATGCAATTCAAGTGCAACTTGAGTCAGAGATTTAGGATGCATGGCTAGGCTTAAATAGGTCCTTGTGGTCATTAGCCTAGTAACTACCTCTGAACCTATGTGACTGTTGACATGCATATACATAGTACGCCTCCTCACTCCTCACCCTTAACTTCCAAAGACAGCCACCTGTATATATGTCTGATATGTGATTGCGAGGAAAGTGGAAAAAATAATGATTGCTGTAATGTTTTCTACTTTGTTGCTCTTAGACAGTACACTGTCCCTATACAAGCTATAGTAACAGTCTTTGTACACCTCTGAGGTCCATAAAAAAAATAAAAGAAGCAAGCACACTATCCCCAGCAACACACAAGCTATAACGACCTATTCTGCATACCTCTAAGGTTTGACTATTATGAAAATTAGAGATAATGACTACACAATCCCCCTAACCTATAGCAACTCAATGTATGTGTAGACACACACACACACACAGGTCTAGGGCTGGTTTTAGAATGGGTGCATTTGAGGCCAGAGGCTACCACCAAGTCCAGCTCATAATCCATTTATACAGTTTGGGAACTGGAGGCCTCCAGACTCCTAGAAGATCTAAGTAACTGAATGTTCTGTCATACATTATATTCTTTACTTTTGAAATATTATTACTTATTTAATCTTTTGGGTATTTGTGAAGAATGCAGTTTTTTGTGTGAACAGATACTAAGTGATATTTTTTACATACACACACACACACACACACACACACACACACACACACACACACACACACACACACACCAGCTTAAGCCACAGCAATACTAGTTTTGTACTTATTTCAGTAAATAGCAGGACATTGTGCAGCACTGGTACTGCCACACCAGATCATTTGTAGCTATCAGTCGTCAAACAGCAGCAGGAGTAAGTCACTTTTATGTAACAATCCCTGAGGTCAGAGATCATTACTGATTTTGCCTCATAATTTTGCTGTTTCTTTTGTAAAATGCTTGATTCACTGGTAAAACATTCAGTATTGCAGACAGTCGATAAATTCAGACATCAGAGTTTTATACTTCTTATTGTCCAAACAATGTATGTTGATGCAAAATGTGTTATTCTGTTAACTTTTAAATGAATTATAGTAATATTTAAAATGTGTTCCTGATTTTGAGCCTTTATTCCGCTATTATTTTTGGCATTGCCAAGAAATCTTGAGCAAAGACTTTGAGAGGTACAGTATCTGGTGTTCTGCTGGTATTTATAAAACTCCCTGAAAGAGAAATCCATCCCTGAAGACTGGAAACATCAGTTGTGTATGCACTGAGATCAGTCACTCTAGGCTGCTGATCTGTCTTTCTAGTACCTTCCTTGCTCATATTCGTTATTAGCTTTGTTTCTAAACACATTTATTAAATTATCGCTTGTGACATAGGCAAACTTACATTTATACAAGCATAGTCAAACCATAGTAACAAGTTTACATTTATAAAGATTATACATTGCATATATTGCTATGTATCATATAATCAAAGCAACATTACATAATTTGTTCAATTTCTGCCTTATCTTAAACTTCACTCTTCCTCCAAAACATTTTTCTGCATTTGTTGTTCCCACAATTTCTATTATTTAATGTAATGTACTCCTACTCCTTGCTAAATATCTCTTTCCCTATCTTCTTTTTTTTTAACCAGAAACATCTTTATTAAATTATGACTTTTGACATAGCCAATCATACATTTATAGCCAATCATACATTTATATAAATGAAAACAAACCATGTTAACATAATCCCAGCTGCAAGCATTTTATATCACAAACCATACTGACATAATCCTAGTTGCAAACATTATACATCAGTTTTGATCTACCCAATCATTATCAGTCAAACATTACATAGCTCATTCAAGTCCTGCCTTCTTTTAAACCTCATTCCTCGCCTGTATGTATCATTCTCACAATTCCCATTTTTTCGTATGTAATTTTCCTCTACCCTTTTTTAAAGATCCCGATTCCAGTTGTTTTATCTCTGCTACTTTATTCAGTACATCTAGTACAGTTGGTAGAGACTTTGATTTCCATTTTCTAGTAACTGCTTTTTTGGCGGCCACCATAATTAGACTCAGCAAGGCCTTACTATGTCTAGGCAATTTTGATTCTGTATCATAGCTCAGAAAAATCATTTCCCTGGTTATATCAATTTGCAAACCTAGCATCTCCAACAGAGTAGTTTGCAGAAAATCTTTAAAGTCTGCCAACTCATTACACTCCCGGAAAATAAGTTTTCATTTACCTCTTTGCTCCCCATCACACATCTAACATTTGCTGTCTGCCTGAGGAAAAATCTTTTGGAGTCTACTTGGGGTATAAAAATATCTATGTAACCATTTCCAAAGAAAGATCCTAAATATTCTAGATCTGATGTTATCCAAGTCATCATTCGTCACCATATGGTCTTGGATCTGAGCCAGCAACATACTACAGACAGATCCAAGGCTCTAGCTCCTCCCTCTCCCTTGATGCCTCACTGCCGTCTCACCCCCAGATCTCATTTGCCATTTATCCGTTGCAGATGCATTTTTCCATTGGCTGTAGCTAGATAAGTGTTTCTATTTTCTTGTAACATCAGGTCTAATTGTTAGACTGGTTTCTAGTGTAGTTTGATGCTGTTAGTTGTTTCTTGTAGTTTGTTACCTCTCTTCCCTTAGCTTAGGTTTTAGTCTTAGTGTGCGTTGGCTTTTGGCACCCTTTTTTCTTTTAGCCATTAGGGCTGTACTGTTAGAGTTTGTTGATGTGTTTTAGTGGTTTGGTTTAGTTTAATTTAGTTTTGTTAATTATGGCTGATAAGCCATCTGGCTTTAGGAAATGCTCCTCGTGCATTCGGAAGATGCCTAATTCCAGTGCGCACGAGGAGTGCTTATATTTCTTGGGCACTCTGCACCTGGAGGTTGAATGCAACATTTGTACCGCATTTAACCCTAGGGCCTTGGTGGAGCACCACAACAAACTTTTTGTTAAAGGGTCTGGCTCAGGAGGGATTCTTCATTTCCCCCTCAAAGGCGTCCTCTTTAGATCCAAAGAGGAAGACCTCTTCCTTCTCGCCAGCTCCTTCCAAGAAACTGCGACTGTCGGATCCTAAGTATCCAGATCTGACTCCAGCCCGGTCCGTCTTGGATCTGAGGTCTTTCGAGTCAAGAGCCGTGGAGCTGTCTCTCAGATCCAGGGCCTCCCTGGATCAGAGGCCCATCGATCCAACCAAGATCAGGCCAGCCTCGGATCTGACCAGTTTGCCAGATCCGTCCATTATGTCGGCTAGGCCTTTGGATCCGACAGGCTCATCAGATGCTTTTCCCTTATACCTCCAAACAGACCATGCAGATGGCTCCAAAACATAGGAGCTGTTCCCTGGAACATTGCAGTAGGTCAGGGAGACCTCCCTCAAAGTCTACCCACTCCTCTTCAACCTGTAGATCTTCGAAGAGTCTCTTACCCTCAGATATGGACAGAATGATGAGGAGCTCCCTAAAGGCCCAAATAGAGTTGGGACTCCTGGCTTCCCCAGCCCATATAGCCAGGGGGGGGGGCTTCACCCCTCCTGGTTTCTCATTCTCCTCTTCCAACTCTGGTGGCTTTGGAATCTAGGGACCAGGACGTCAACAGTCAGATTCTGACAAGGTTGTGTATTCCCCCTTTCTTGACCCCATCAGGGTCAGTGGCTTATTCTGTTCTTCCACCCTCAGAGCGGGGTGAGTCCTGTATCGGAGTGGTCGACCACAGCTCCCTGGGGGGGTGGAATCTGGTACCGTCTTCTCGGACAGGTCCCTTCCCCTCTGCGTTTTGGCCTTTGATAGTACCAGGACGGCATCACCTGGGGGTCATGGTGCTGTTCCCAGACTCGTTCCTCCTCTCCTGGGTACCTCTCCCTCGGATATGGGGGATGGGACCACCTCCAGCCCCTCAGCTTTCCGGTTAGTAGAGTGGACCTTCTCCATGACTGGAGTTTCCTCTGCCATACATTCCATTTGCTCTCTGCCTGTCTTTACGTCAGCTGGTGAGACCTCTCATCCTGTCCAGGGTCAGCCCTCCCGATCAAGCCTTCAGGGAGTTTCCTCCCCTCTAGAAGTTCCAGTCTTTTCCAAGTCCTCCATGGAGCCCTCAGCAGAGGAGGTACATCGTAAGAGAAAGTGCAAGAGGTGGCACTTGGACTCCCCTGTGGAGTCCCTCACTAAGGACATGGACCTCGAGAAAGGGGACGGATCCCCACATCTCCACCTTACGTTGCCTCCTTTGGAGACATCCTTGAAATCTTGAAGCAAAAGGGCAGATGGTCTCAACCCCTTATCTTTGGAGGAGTCCATGTTTCTGAAGGGCTTCAGGACAGGCCCGTCTACCTCTGGGGTATCCCCACCTACTGATTAGTTAGATTTGATTGCCACCAGGGCCTGGAAGGAGTTCTATATTACATAATCAAAGAGACACTTCTTCAAATATGTAATCATCGACCCCTAAACACTGAAATGCGAAAACCGCAAATGGCCAAACCTGCAAAATTTTTCCAAGGGAAAAAATTTGCGGAGCCATAGAAACAAGACAAACACTTCAAATGTAATTTGAGTTGGGGCCTTTGCCCCCCACACCATCCCCTAACTAAATATACCAACTCCGAGATCGCTTTACGTTGGGGTAAAGAGTAAACTCTGGGAACAGCCAACTGAATTTTTTCCCTAGGAAATAATTTGTGGTTTTGGCCATTCGCAGTTTTCGCATTTCGGTGTTTAGGGGTCGATGATTACATATTCGAAGTGTTTCTTCGATTATGTAATATAGACCCCCTGGAAGGAACTGGACATGGTAGAGCCTGTTCCAAAAAGGGCCGACAAATTTCTTAGCCCTCCTGCGGACCGTTCTTTCTGGAGCAAAGGTGTTCCAGTTGATGTCATCATGGTTGCCACCACCACTAAAAAGGAGCTAGCAGGGCTTCATGGTCCATCCCCCAAACAGGGAGTCCCGGGCGAGAGACCGTTTTGTTAACAGTCTGAACACCGCAGCTACCTTTGGACTGAGAGTGACAAATTATTTGGCACATTTTACCTGCTTCCAAAGGGGTTTGGTCCAACAGCTTTCCACTTCCCTTACAGAGATGTGGCCAGCAGAGGACCTCAAGAAGGTGTCTCCCAAGCTATCCACTCTGACTTCCCTCATGAATTCCTCAATGAGGTTAATTTCCAGTGCTATGGAAGCTACCTCTCTGGCAGCAGGTACCAACATTGCTTTGAGGCATCATGCCTGGTTACGTTTATGCGGGTTTGCAGAACCCTTCAAGGTGTCCTTTACTAATGCCCCCTTCGATGGCTCTACTCTTTTTGGACCTTCTGTGAAGGACACTTTGACCTGCAGCGAGCAGGAAGGGAAGACTCTGTCTGCAGTGCGGATCAGGCTTTCTATTCCCTAGAAGTCCTTCTCTAAGACCCAATGGGACACTAGAAAGATGTGGTTCTGTAAGTCACAGTCTCCTTTCTAGGAAGCTCCTGAAGATTCCTCTTACAGAGGCAGGAGGAGAGATTTCAGTTGATGACACCACCCTCGAGGCAGAAGGGGGGGGTCTGCAAAATCAGGGTTCCAGGGAACCCTTCTCTAAGCAACCCTATCAGC
This sequence comes from Protopterus annectens, assembly GCF_019279795.1. NCBI lineage: Eukaryota > Metazoa > Chordata > Ceratodontiformes > Protopteridae > Protopterus > Protopterus annectens. The sequence continues at coordinate 1,021,675,549 of NC_056745.1, read as the reverse complement.
ACTCCTGAAGTGTTGCCTGCTGCTCTGCCCTGGAGGCAGTCGGGGAGTCTCATTTCTCTACAACCACTAGCCTAGACAAATATCACTTCCGATCAGTGGGTGTTAAATATCATTTCCAGGGGCTATTTCATTCCTTTCTTGGAATCCCCTTCAGTAAAAAGTTATCTCCCATACATTCCATCCAGTCAGAAGGAGTTGGCCTTCAAAGAAGTTGAACAACAACTTCTAAAAAGATCAATCCAAGAGATCCCAGCAGGACAAAGAGGATCCAGCACTTACTCTTGCTTCATTTTAGTGCCAAAAAAGACAGGAACCTATGTTCTATTCTGGATCTCAGCGAGCTCAGTCTTTCAGTAAAGAAGTCAAAGTTCTGGATGGTCACTGCTCAATCTATTCTGCCCCTCTTACGCAAGGATGATTGGATGTGCTCTGTAGATCTCCAGGATGCCTACTATCACATCAAGATAGACAGGCGTTCCAGGAGGCATCTTCACTTCTGTCTAGGAGGCAATCATTACTAGCTCAAAGCACTACCCTTCAGTCTCACAACAGCCACCCAGGTGTTTCCCAAATGTATGGCAGTAGTAACACCTCACCTTTGACTTCAGGGGTTCCAGGTCCTTTCGTACCTCGATGATTGGCTCCTCATGGCACCTTTGAGGCATCGACTGATACAAGCGATTCATTATTTTCTTCCCCTCTTCCGTCATTTACCGATCCCCATCAACCTTGCGAAATCCCACCTGGTCCCCACTCAACAGTTGGAATTCATAGGAGTTCAGTTAGACTCCATTTAAGAGACTGCAGCATTACCTTTGCACAGAATTCAGTTGATCCAGGAATAGGTCACGCAGATCTTACACCTGTCACACCCCCCAATTCACCTGGTACTTCAGGCTCTCAGATCCATGGCCTCGGCCATTCATCTCCTTCCTCTGGCCAGGTACCACATGCGAGTATTACAATGGACCTTATAGCAGTCCAATAGTTGGCTCTGTTTCATCCCCTGTCATTGACCATAAAACTGACGCTGTGTGCAGGTGTCACCTCCAGTGGTGGCTTCAATTTCATGATCTCATTCTAGGCACGTCATTTTCTCTCCTGCCACCCATTGCCACAGTGACCACAGATGCTTCCCTGCTGGGTTGAGGGGGGGGGGGGGCATTTTCAGGGGAAGACTGGCCAAGGCACATGGTTGCCAGTAGAGACCAAGTTGCATATAAATGCCCTAGAGATGAGAGCAGTTCTTATATCATTGCAGGCCTTCCAGGATTGCCTCCCTCTAGGGGCAGTTGCAATTCAGATACAACATGGAGGTGGTCTGTTATGTCAGCAAGCAGGAGGGAACACGTTCTTACCCATTGTGCAGAGAGGCCATGAGAGTGTAGGAATGGCCAATGTCCTCCGCCCACTTTCTTATTGCAACGCACATACCCAGTGTGTTGGCCAATTAGCTCCGCAGATCAATCTTGAGTACTCATGAGTGGTCCCCTCAATCCTTCTGTGGAGGAGCAGATTTTCAACCATTGGAGTCAACCGTGCCATGACCTTTTTGCCTCCCCAGCAAACCACAAATGAGTAGGTACTTTGCCATGATCCCACCTCTGGGAGAGTCAGCGATGGGCACCATAGTTCACATTTGACCTCTGGGTCTCCTATACGCCTATCCTCCTGTTCCCTTAATAGCCAAGGTTCTGCAGAAAGTGCAATGCCTGAAGAAATCCCTTAGCCTCATTGCCCTTTTCTAGCCTTGTCAACCATGGTTCCCCTTCATCAGGTCTCATCTGAAATATCCGCCATGGGTATAGGATCCCTGTCAGGATCTGATTTCCCATCCATCGGGTTTTCCTCTCCCAAACCTTCGGATTCTTCATCTAACCGCATGGTTTCTCCAGTTCCTATGATTATAAAACAGTCCAGGTTAGTGTCCCCCATTAAGCTTATCATTCTAGCCTTCCAGAAACCCTCCACTAGAAAGGTATATTGTAGTAAGTGGAAAAGGTTTTCTATCTGTGCTAAGAGCAGGAATTTGGATGTCTTTTCTGCTTCAGTTTCAGGCATACTTTTGTTCTTGTTCTTCCTTTTCCAAGCGGGAGCAAGTTTTATTTTTTCCTACAATCAAGCTTCAGTTGATGGCGATTTCTAACTTTCACGGGAACTGAGAGTCTACCTTTTCATCTAGGCTTTGTAAAATGTTTATGAAAGGGTTTTTTCTGCTTCAGCCACCAATTAAGGCTCCTCCACCTCCTTGGGACCTCACGGTGGTTTTGCAGTCTGACTAGGAGTCCTTTTGAGCCTGTTATTTCCTGAGATTTCAAGTTCCTGTCTTGGAAGACGGCCTTCTTGGTGGCTGTTACCTCAGCTAGTAGGGTCTCTGTATTGCAAGCTCTGACCATTACTCCTCCTTACATGATTTTTCACAAGGACAGAGTCTCTCTTAGTACAAACCCCTCCTTCTTACTCAAGATTGCTTCCAAATCTTCTTTAAAGTAATGTATACAGCTTCCAGTGTTCTTCCCCAACTATTCCAACAAAGGGGAGTAGATCCTATGTACCTTGTACATACATCAACAGTTAGTTTTACCTGCATAGGACAAAAGGTTTTCATAAGTCAGATCAGTTTTTTGTGGCCTTTTCCCCTAGTAGACGTGGTCTTCCAGTTTCTAAGGTCATTATTTCTAAATGGATATCTAGCTGCATCTCCACTGTCTGACTTTACCCACCTTGAGGTTCCAGGAAAAGTCAAGGCTTCTTCTACGAGGTCCATAGCAACTTCTTCAGCCTTTTTAGCTAGGGTTTCTATTGATGACATTTGTGTTGCTGCCACTTGGTCTAACCCCCACACATTTATTTCTCTGTACAAGGTAGATCTGATTTCTAGGAGCAGGGTTTCCTTTGGCTCCACAGTGCTCTGGCATGTCTTTCCTTGAGGCCTCCCAGGGTAGATGGTAGCTGGGGACTATAACCCTATGGATGGTGAATGATTACTTTTATAACATCAGATAAAGGGTTACGTACTTACCATAGCTTGGCATCTGTGTTGTCTTACATCATCATTTATCCCCTCCCACCATCCCCCTACCTTGTAGATTAGAGTGGATGTTGGAGTGATTCCCTCCAGTCTGCAGGAGTAGCCTTGAGGTACTTTGCAGCAGACTTGATCTGGGGGTTAGAGAGCAGCAGGGCATCATGGGAAAGGGAGGAGCTAGAGTCTTGGATCTGTCTGTAGTATGTTGCTGGCTTGGATCCGACATTTGATCCAAGACCCTATGGTGTTGAATGATGACATAGGATAACACAGATGCCAAGTTATGGTGAGTACATAACTCTTTATTTTGTGGCATATTTGGGAGACATACATATATCCTCCATTGTTTTTTTGTGAATTACTTATCTAATCGCTCTTCCCATTCCTTTCTAACCTCCTCTGATTGATTCTTATTGTTATCCTGCAATATTTTATATGGCCTACTAATTATTCCTTTTTTAATAGCAACTTTTGTTCTAGATTCTACTAAAAACTCTGCCAGTGCTGCTCTTTTGTTTAGGACCCTCCCCCCTATTTTTTTTCTCTTTGCCTATACTCTGATATCAATCATTGATAGGGAAGGCAATCTCTAACCTGTAGTCCAAAATAAATTCTTGGCATCTTCCAGTTCTATTACCTTTCCCTCTCTAGTTTTCTGCTCACAATACCGTGGTTCATTTGCCAGTTTTCTCCAGTAAGTTCCTATTGTCTGAATCCCTATCAGCAGAATCTCTTTTCTTCATTCTCTTGCTGGCTTAGTTCTTAGAATACTTTCTACTGCTTTATGAATATAACATTCTTTATGATTATTGTTATTCTCCTTAAAAAATCGCAGTCTCTCCTTTTTTTGAGCTCCCCCCCTGTTTTATCATCATCCCTTTCCACTTTGAATTATAGGTTTCTGCTTGTGCCTTGTTCTGTTGGAAGAATCTGCTTATCCCACTTGACTCTTTCCATCTTCCCCTCCTAGATAAAATCATTTAGCTCTTTATTAATTGCAATCCACAACTTTTCCACTGCTTGATAAAAATATGCCTGACCTGTGTGTAAGATTAAAGGAACTAACAACATTTTAACTTCTTGTATCTTACTATCCATATCCATACAACAGAGCTTCCATTTTCTCAGTTTTTGTATTACCTTTTGTTTAGTGTATTCCCACATATCCTTAGCTGCCATATCGGAATCATTTTTAATCCATACTCCTAAATACTTCATTTTATCATTTCCCATAAAAATGTTTATTGCTGAACCAATTTGTGTGTGAGGACATAATTTACTGCTGTTACCTTTGTTTTAGCTTCATTAATTTTGTATTCTGAAAAGATTTGAAACTGTATCGGAATGTTCCACAACACTGTAATGTCCTTTTCTAGTTTTGTCAGGTATAAAATATCATCATCTGCAAATAGAGCCAGCTTTTCTTGACTGCCATACCAATTTTATCCTTGAATGTCTGAGTTCCTTATTTTCTTTGACAATGGCTCTATGTATAGTGCAAATAGCAAGGGGGAAAGAGGATACCTCTGCCTGGTTCCTCTGCTCAAGTGGAAGTTATCAGAGAGGACCTCACCCACTTTAATTATTTGTGAATGGTTCCATTGCCCTGCCCATAAAGTCCCAGCTTACTCTGTCAAATGCTTTCTATGCATCAAGACCCACCAACAAAAGTGGTATTTTCTTACATTCTGCTTCCCTCTGGATCATCAGTGTTCTGTTAATGCTGTCAAATGTTTGCCCCCCCCCCCTACAAAACCACATTGATCCATATCTATCAGTTTTGGCAACATTTTTGCATTCTTTTAGCCAGTATAGACATAAACATGGTTTCGTATTGAAATAGGTGTGTCTGAAGCTGGATCTGATAGATCTTTACCATCTGCAGATATTACAGCTACCACCGATTTTCTTCCAGGATGTTGGTACTTCTCCTCTTAAAATACTGTTAAAACCTTCCAGATTGTTATTGTTTTTTTTCCATCCTAGCTTCCAAACTTCTACAGGAATACCATCTGTTCCTGCGGACTTTCCTGTAGATGGGTTATATATCGCCATTTTTATCTCATCTCCTCCTATCCTGTTAGTAATTGAGCCTCATCCACCTCCAATCTTTGCATATTTAATTCTTCCATAAACATTTCCATTTGTACCTTTTCTTGATTTCCATATTTCTCTGCACTCTTTCTCAGACTTTCATAGAATTTCCAAAATATTTCTAATACCTCTACAGAATCTCTTGTTACATTCCTTGTTATAGGCTCCCTAAGCTTGGTGACAGCCCTTTTTACTTTCTGTTGCTTGAGCCGTTGTGCTTAAAGTTTTTGTGCTCTAGAGTAATTATCAAAAACAGTTGCTTAACAGCAGTCTCTTTAAACTCATGCACATTATTGAGGTAATCCCTTGTTTTCTGCTTAACATTCTGCAGTTGCTCCTCTTCTTGCTCTGGAAGATTCCCCCTGTTTTGCAGTACTTTAACATTTGTCAGTCCCTATAAATAATTTTTATTACTTCTTAACTAGATCTCCCTTTCTTTTATTAACACCCTATCTTTAAACTCTACTTTAATTTTATCCACTTCCTAGCTATATTTTCAGAAGAAATTTATATCTTCTCTAAAAGCTCCTGAATAATTTCCACTACCAATTTCTTAAACTCCTCTCTTTTCAACAGATAGGTGGAAAAGCGCCATTGTCTCATTTTTATTTCATGACCCTGTATTTTATTTTAGTTATTATTGGCACATTATCTGAATTAGTTATTCGGTGCGTATCATGACCTTCAAATAAATGCACATTTTCCTGTGAAATGTAAATTCTGTCTAGCCTAGCCCAGTTTTTGTAATTTGGGGAATAATATATATATTCACTCCAAACTCCTTGTAATGAATTCACATCTTCTATGACAAATATTTTCATAAATTTCTTCAAAGGTCTACCCTCCTTTGTTATACTTTCCCTTCTGGGCCCCCCAGACACATCTTCACTGCTGCAAATCAAATTCCATTCCCCACCTATAAGTAGTGTTCCTTGCTGAGAGCTGATTATTTCTCCCAGGATTTTCTTAAGCTCCATTATAGCAGTTTTAGGTGGAATATAAATACGTGCCAGTATTATCCTCCTCCCTTGCCAGTAGCCCCGTAGCACTGCAAATCTACCATTTTTATATTTTTGTTCCTCTTCTATCTCTATTGGAGCTCCTCTTGCAATTAATATAAGTACTCCTCTTTTCCTTTCTTCCAGGTATTTTGCTGAATAACCATCATGTAAACTTTTCATCAAATTTAGTTCTTTCCAAGTGTGCCTCCTGTAGCATAGCTGTTTGCACTCTGCATTTCTTAATATAGTTCACTGCTCTTTCCAAGTGTGCCTCCTGTAGCGTAGCTATTTGCACTCTACATTTTTTAATATAGTTCACTGCCCTTTTTTTGTATTTATCTGTGAGACCATTGACATTTAAAGGCATTACAGAAAGCATCATTGTATTAACAAGTTGTTATTCCCACCTTTTATGTATAACAGTTTTTTTGTTAAATGTCTAGCTCCAGCTTTTGTGTTAGATGCATACACTGTTTGGCAAGTTGAATGTTTATACACTTGTTTTTTGTCATATCCATTTGAGCCTATGACTTTTTGTTTTATTGGAAGCCCTCAAAAAAAAAAAAAAAACAATACCCTCCTAAAACCTAATCCTAACAAGGTCATATTACAGTCCTGTTCCTGTTAACAAGTGTAATCAGAAAAGGAAAACATTTTTTCTCCTCATTTTTCCCAGCCAGTAGCAGCTTTTGTGGGGCCCAACACAGTCAAGGGTGATTAAGGCAGTCCCTCCTGCAGCCACGGGTATTGCAGTCACCTAAAGTTGGCTTTGTTGTTAGTTTTAGTGGAGAGAATGCCCACTAGCAAGATTTAACTAAGCCAAGGGCACTATGTCAGTGATAAAATATTTAACAGAATAGTGAAGCGTGTTACTTGATAAAGCATTGTTACTGTAACCAGAGATACCTTTGAATTTTAAAACGGATATAAATAGGCATTATTATTACCTGCCTGGTTTGTTATGTGCTCAAGATTGCTGTACTAGCTTTTGTTGGTTTGAAGGACATGTTGCAAAATATCAAGATAAGATATCTTGCTGTGTTTGGGGAACTCCAAGACCATAGTGTTCCCAGCGACCTTAGGGTTTGCTGGTGCCTAAAGCCGGCTATGTATAAAGGGTAGGTGAAGTCACAAATTATGCTTAATTTGATATTACACATAGATTATTTCACTTTTTCTAATTTTTCCACCAGTTGAATGTCTCTTGGTAGAAAATTCGGTCAAGTGCTGCATTCTGTTGGGCTACAAAGTGAGATGGTGGTTGTATCTCCTCTGCTTTAGCTGGCGTTATTTCCAGGAATTTCCCAGGTGAAATTAGTCTGTATTGGTGGGATAGTGATTAAATGCTGTTAAGAGTCTACTCATTGTTGGATGAAGTTTTAGTGTATGTGGAGTGTTACTGAGTTGAAGACTTGGATAAATGCTTTAAAACCTATTCTTACTATGTTTTCACTAACCATTGCATAAACACTGAAATTTTATTTGGTATGTTTGATTACTTTATCAGTTGTTTTTATTAGTAGTATTATTTTATTGTACATTATTTGACTTGAACATTTAAGTGTGTGTATTTCTGTGTTTGTACAAGTACCATGCTCATCTGTTCTTAGGTTCATAGGTTGATACTAGGTTATCTGCCCTAGGGCATTTATAAGCCTAGCCAGAGTGTGTTTGGCTTTCGCCACTCTTTTAGATTAGTTGACTGTGCCTCTGTATAGTAGGTCACAGAAGATAGCCCTTTTAAGGTTAGTTTAGTGTGCCTCTGTCTAGTAGGGACACAGAAGAGATCCCAGGGGTAAACCTACGATCTCCCATCCACTCGTCAAGATTTCTCTTGAAGAGGGTCATTGAGGGGCTCTGCCTAACATGGATTGGGATTTTGTTCCAGAGTGAGGGGAGCCTCAGGGATAAGAATCTGTCCCTCCAGCATGTCCTGTTTATTTCTGTGCTGAGGTTTAAGGCCCTGGAGCGTGTAGCTCTAAGGGATTTGGATTTCCTGAGGTGGACCATGTCCATTAATTCTGGTTTGGACATGGCTTTATACGTCAGGCACAGATCGCCTCTGAGTAGGTCGGTAAGCAACTGAGTAGAGCTGGAGTTTCTTTAGCCTAACTGTGTAGGGCATCTGTTTGAGCCCCTTGATCCTCTTGGTGAGGTACTTTTGGGGTCTTTCCAGTTGCTGCAGGTGTCGGGTAAGGTACATCCCAAATGGGGCATTGTTTTCAATTATGGGCCTGATAAGTGATGAGTAGAGGGGCACAATGACCTCTCTTGATCTAGATGTGAACCCGTTCCTGATACGGTGGGCTATATAGAAGGTCTTTCTAACCACTTTGGCAATGTGATTGTCAAAGGAAAGATTGCTATCTACTTGGGTCCCCAAATCCCTAATTACTTCTTCCGTACTGAATGGATTACTACCTGTTTGAGCCCTTATACACAGTAGGTGTCACCTGAAAAGTGGTCACCTGCTTAGTGGGACTTACCCAATCAGCAAAGGATAAATATGAATAATAGTAGTATAGGTTGTAGGATAAGCTTGCTATAAATGCTGTAGGCTTACTGATAGGGTTAAAACAATGTTTTTACAATGAAACCAAGTCTGGAAGGCAAACCCTCTGAGTAACAACTTCCATCTGATATACCTACTTTTTTAATATTTATTTTTAAAAATAGACGTAAATGCTGCAAAGGCAACCTTTCTTTGAAGTCAGCAACTTATTATGGCATTTCTCCTAGGGTTTTAATACATTGATTTTGACTATCTACTGGCCTTCCACTTCAGGACAATCAACGGAAAGTGGTAATTAAACTAATTAAAAAAAAGATCAAACACAAAAAAATCCTCTCTACCCAGAGTTTCATAAAATTAGCAGTTACTGATATAGGAAAGCCTCTTGCTCTTGTTTTTCACCTGTCCGTCTCTATAGCCATAGCACTAAGACATTTCAGACATGCTCTAATACTTCCAAAAAATAAAAAAAAGGACTCTCACTCTGTTTTGATTCTCTGCCCAGTCACAAAACTTTTAATAGATGTCAACATGCGTTTAGAGAAAGTTTTGGTATATGTCTGCAATTTACAAAGCAGCTCATATAAATTATAACTGTGGTTATTTATTTGCCTGTAAACAGGAGAAGTGTTGGTAGATGTGAATCAGACCTTTGGAACAATGGAAATGTTTTGCTACTTACAGAACTTAGAAATATGAACTTTATCCTTGGTGTTATAAACTGTTTCACTAGATGTGTGCACAACAGAACATTTTGGGTTATTTCCTGGCAGTTCCACCTCAAGTATTAGGCATTTCTCTTCAGGTGAACCATTGGGTTAGTACTGGGACCCATTGTATTCTTCAACCTTTTAAATCACCACAGCTTACATCTGTGAAATGCTGCTCTAATATAAGCTGATAGCATCCTGCTCATCAGCTGCAGGAAATATCTACCCTCTCTCTCTGCAAAATAAACTCCATGGTGGCTTTACAGCTGTCTGCTAACAAATGCCACATAATAATCTGAAAATTAATCCAAACAAGGCAGCCCTGATAGTGTTTGTAACCCCATAAAAATTGAAGGATGCAAAACCTGTTATACTACAAGACTTGGTGGGTAACACAATCAACCAAGTGAATGAGCAGAAGTACTTTGGATTATTTGTAGACCCAACCCCTTCTTTCAAATTTCACACTGGACTCAAACTGACCTACAGAATTTCCAGTTTTCTTATCCTGGTAACAAGAAAATCATTCGGTAAAATGTATTCCTGCCCAAACTACAGTACGCCCTACCTATCAATACATTAATTTCATAACTTATTTTGTACTGAGGTAAGTAAAACCTATAGATTTATTTACATCGATGAAATTAAGAACCTCTTACTACTCCAAAGAAGAAGCTGGCTCCCAGTAACAGGAAGAGCAGCAAAACTTTCTGTTTAAACTAATAAAAAAGTGCACTTGCCCTCCCCTAAGGTCAGAATCGATTGTGATTTCCTGTGAGTTAAGATACCACACTGAAATTATGTCTTAAAAGACCTCCATTTGGTACTTGTAGGAGAAAAGGCATTCTCAGAATTTGGTCCTGGGTGTTGCATCAGCGAGAGAAGGGAGCATGCTGACAATTTTTAAAACTTTGCTGAGAGACCTCTTTTGAAGGAATACAAATAAAATGCTTTAAGCAGGCTAGATTCCTTATATTCTTTAAGGCATCAGATTTATCACCCCACTTTTTTGTCTTAAATAAAAACTTAATGGTATTAGAAGCAGTCAATGTTTAACTTAATGCTAATGAAATGTATATTGCAAATTAGCTGTTATCCCTCAACGTTTAAATTATTTATTACATCATTTTTTGTTTTATTTCTCTGTAATGTGTGCTGACATCCTTTGATAACTGTGCAGTCTCTCTCTATTTTGGTACTGTCAACCATTGTTGATTGTATTGCTTCTTATTGCTCTGTGAGTCAAGGTCATGGCTGAAAAGGGCCTTTTGGCCAGTCTACCTACAAGTTAAATAAGTAAACCAAGTTCTAAGAACACTCTTCCCTTTCCCAAGTTAGAGTGATGTAGAAGAGAAAATATATAAGTAACAGGGACTGGGAGTGCTGGGGCCGGGGGCTTCTCCTCTTTTCACAAAAATGCTTAAAGTTTTTCATATCTGCACCGATTCATATTATACCATGACCCCCCATTAATATTCCAAAACGTGCACGCTGATTGGTCAGCGTGCACGTTGTAAATCGACTTATACTAATGGAAAAAGGTCTGGTCGCCCGGACTTTTTCCATTAGTATAAGTCTTTTTTTAAAACGCTGTCTCGCTATGTTAAAGGAGTTTAACATATCAAGACAGGTTTAAAAAAAGCAACGGAGATCTCCGTTGCTTTTTTTTAAAGCTGTCTCGCTATGTTAAACTCCTTTAACATAGCGACAATGTAAAAGCAACGGAGATCTTGCTTTCTCCGTTGCTTTTTTTTAAAAAACTGTCTCGCTATGTTAAATGGGTTTAACATAGCGAGACAGCTTTAAAATAAGCAACAGGCTCCGTTGCTTATTTTAAAGCTGTCTCGCTATGTTAAACCCATTTAACATAGCGAAACAGTTTGTAAAAAGCAACGGAGATCTTGCTTTCTCCGTTGCTTTTTTCAAAACTGTCACGCTATGTTAAATGGGTTTAACATAGCAAGACAGTTTTAAAATAAGCAACGGAGATTCCCGTTGCTTATTTTAAAGCTGTCTTGCTATGTTAAACCCATTTAACATAGCGAAACAGTAAAAAGCAATGGAGATCTTGCTTTCTCCGTTGCTTTTGCCCACAGCTCTGATGTACTGCGTAGGCATACGCATGCGCAGTACATCAGAACTGCCACGGAATACCAGACAGCTGCAGAAGGGCAGCAAGGAGGCATTATACAATGCCATTATTTAAGAAAATTAATTATTTTTTTTTCTTAAATAATGTCATTGTATAATAGCAATAACCCACTTCTGAGTGTGGGTAATGCTGGATTTACCCACGGTTGGCTTTATTTGGTCCCTTGGGCTTCGCCCTCGTGACCAAACCACGCCAACCGTTGGTAAATCCAGCATTACCCACACCCAGGCGTGGGTTATTGCTATATTGTGTTACATGACTCAAGGTAATATATTTCATGCAGAAATGCATGAGCTTTTGTGTTAAGAGCTTGTATATTTTGAGGTAATATAGTAATAGTAGACTCCTTAAAATATTAAATACTGAGAGATTTAACTGTACAGTACAGGCCAATTCAATGAAATGTCATTATATTTATTTAAAATTCCCTTTATAGTTAAAGAAACATAGCAAAACTTAATTTTAAGCTATAGGTGCAACTGACCATAGTTATTACTTAACTAGTGCTCAGAAATTATAACAAACTTTGATCAGTGACTGGATTATACCACTATTACAAATTAAATTTAAGTCATATTTATATAACAGAATGCTCAAAGTAACCTCTAGCAGAGTTGTTTTCCAAAACTTAAGCTAGCCCCAGAAGCTGCTGTAGTATTGCTTGTGATTGCTGCTATATAGTATATGTTTTTGTTCAGAAATGGTTTTGTCTCAAAAATGTAGTTAGTACCCAGAAACCTTAAACACCACAAATAGAGTCATTTTCTCTTAACATTAAATGAAAATTGCTTCCCTAGAGCAATGAATGGATAGGCTCATTTCTCAGGAAGCTGATGTTTGAGTCAGAAGCACCCTGTTGTAAATATTTAAGTAGTACTTTGCTTGGTTTCCTTAACCTGATGTCAGAAAGTTGTTCAGTAATTCTGGTGGAGAGCTTCTTAAGGTTTAATGACACAGTATGTTTGGTACCTGCTTTTAGCGACATGGCATATGTACATCTGCTGATTATAAACTGTTTTATGTACTCCCTGTGCTTTCACATGAAGAAGAGTTTTGTGTCATCCATTTACATAATAAACAATGAAGGGGGCAGAAAAAAGTCTAGTAGCTTTCACTGATTAGGTAAACACCCACAACTCCACACACACACACACACACACACACACACACACACACACACACACACACACACAGTTGATTTCCCATACTCACCTCCTGTATGTAACCACCTGGGTACCTGGGTAAAAACATGTGCCTGTATTACAAACACATGCACATCCTCACCCACCCACTCATTCAGCAGCATTCATGCTCCTTCAGATCCCCCCCCCCCCCACAGCCCCAGTATACCCCCATAGTGCCTCTTTTAGGCAAGGCTCAAAAGACAAACCCACCTCCATAGGTATCACAAGGGATAAGAAACTAAGAGTAATGCTACTCAACACCAGAAGTCTAAACCTCAAGATGCACGCACTCGAAACTCTCCTTAGCATGGAGAACATCGATATCTGTGCAGTAACAGAAACCTGGTTCAAGGCTCCCGAAAGCACCCCAGCACTACCAGGTTATACCTCATACCATACTTTTCGGCCCCAAAACTTGGACCGAACCACAAAAGGAGGGGGAGTATCAATATTCGTCAAAGATACCCACACCTCCAGGTTGGTGGCACAGCATGAAGCATCAGAGACTATCCATGTGCAACTAACTGTGGGTAAAACTGCCTTCCAGTTTATAGCCTGCTACAGACCACCCTCCCAAACACAGGAACCCCACTTGGCCTTCCTGAGAATACTGGAAAATATGAAGGTCTCTCCAAACACCATTATATTGGGCGACTTCAACTACCCAAACATAGACTGGGAGCATTACTCTAGCTCCAACACCCTAGCCCAAAGGTTCCTAGAATTTATAAACTCAAATGCTATGGAACAACTTGTTACCACTCCCACAAGAGGGGAAAACATACTGGACCTGATCATCACCAACATGGGGACACTATGCTCCAGACCAGAAGTGTATCCCTCACTGGTAAGATCAGACCATAAACTAATCTCACTGGATATTCACATCCCGACCCCACCCCTGCCCAGAAAACCACAGTGAAAAACTTCTCTAAAGCAAATTTCACACGCCTCAAAACCGAGTAAATCCTTCAAAGCCCCGGCCTGTGGAAAATACGCCCAGACCGCAGAATCCTTTATAAACGCATTCTATGAACACCTTCAGGAATGCATGGATCATGCAATCCCAAATAAAACCAAGACCCAATCCTCCAAAGGCAGACGTCCTGTCTGGTGGACCCCAGCCATAAACAAACTATACAATAGAAGGAGGAAGCTACTACATGATAGAGCAAAATCCCAAAAGGGAAGGCATCTCTGATCAGTATTAGCAAAAACTACGGGCACTCATAAAATCGTCTAAGGCCAACTTCGAGAGAAAAATTGCACAGGACACTAAGGATAATCACAAGGCTTTCTTTAGTTATGTTAGGAACCTGGGTGGGAATTCCCAGATATGCTCAGAATTAGTCCAAAATGACAAAAAATACACCGAGCCCACAGACATTGCCAACATCCTAGATGACAGGTTCAGTGCAAACTTTTCCCCCTACTCCCCACCAAAAGGGCAAATATCTATCCCAACAGACTGCTGCCCTCCTGACATCTCAGATGCTCAGTAAGAGCCGCCCTCTCCAAAGCAAAAAACACAGCATCAATGGGACCAGATGGTGTCCCGGGCTGCGTCCTACATGAACTCCAAGAAGAGCTAAACCCAAACATAAAACTACTGTTCAATCTTAGCCTTACTACAGGATATGTACCCAAAGAGTGGCGTACAGCAACAGTGGTCCCTCTCCACAAAGGTGGTGCCTCAACGGATCCTGGAAACTATCGCCCATAAGCCTGACTAGCTTGGTCTGCAAAGCTATGGAAAGGATCATCATGGACCTCATAAATAAAGATATTGGGGACCTACAGACACTGGATCCTACCCAGTTTGGCTTTGTTAAGGGCAGATCCTGCCTCTTAAACCTGGTTGATTTCTTTGAAACAGTCACCAAGGCCATTGACGAGGGAAGGTGGTCCACACAGCCTACCTGGACCTCGCAAAAGCCTTCGATACAATACCCACTCGGGCATTATAGATAAGCTCACCAGCTTAAATATAAACCCCTATGTCACTAGATGGGTTGCAAACTGGCTCAAGGACAGAACCCACATGGTTAGAATTGCTGGAGCCATGTCAGACTCCAAACCAGTTACAAGTGGCGTCCCACAAGGCTCAGTCCTGGGACCTCTCTTGTTCGGTATATATTTCTCGGCGGTACAGGCCAACACAGAAGGACTGTGGCTGACCAAGTTCGCAGATGACTGCAAACTGGGTGCCATAATCAACTCTCCAGCCGACACAAGCATCCTCCAAAAGGGCCTCATAGAAACAGACAACTGGTGCCAGAGCCATGGCCTCAAGCTAAACGCCAAAAGTGTATAGTCATCCCTTTGGCAAAAACAAAGTGCCCACAAATTACCACATAGGTGGTAATCCATTAAGTACAGAAGAAGTCATTAGGGACCTGGGGACCCAAGTTGATAGCAATCTCTCATTTGACAACCACGTGGCCAAAGTGGTTAGAAAAACATTTTATATAGCCCACCTAATCATGAAGGATTCACATCTATATCGGGAGGTCATCGTACCTCTTTACTCATCCCTCATCAGGCCCATAATTGAGTACAATGCCCCTTTTGGGATGTACCTTACCAGACACCTGCAGCAACTGGAAAGACCCCAAAAGTACCTCACCAAGAGGATCAAAGGGCTCAAACAGATGCCATATGCTGCCCGGTTAAAGAAACTCCAGCTCTACTCAGTGGCATACCGCCTGCTCAGAGGCGATCTGTGCCTGACGTATAAAGCCATGTCCAACCCAGAATTAATGGACATGCTGCACCTCAGAAAATCCAAATCCCATCGAGCTACGCCGAGAGACTTGAACCTCAGCACTGAAATAAATAGGACATGCTGGAGGGACAGATCCATAACCCAGAGGCTCCCTTCACTCGGGAATAAAATCCCAGTCCAGGTTAGGCAGAGTCCCACATTGACTCTCTTCAAGAGGAATCTTGATGAGTGGATGGGAGATCGTAGGTTTACCCCGGCTATCACTTCTGTGTCACTGTTAGACAGAGGCACAGTATACTAACCTCAAAAAACGCATAGCAAAATTAATTTAAAATGGGTGGCGAAAGCCAAACACACTCTGGCTAGGCTTATAAATGCCCTAGGGCAGATAGCCTAGTATGAACCTATGAACCTATGAACCTATGTACTGTGACTTCTTCCATAGAACTGAATTGGTGAACAATGCCAAATGTGAGCACTCACTTTTTCCTACTAAAGAAAAAAAAACATAAAACTGGGACTATCATAGTGGGAGAGTAGTCTCTGAATCAAAAAGGCTTACTGTGATGAGAGAATCTTCAGGGTTAAGGCTTCCATATCATTGTAACCCTTTCTGAATCCCAATGAATGACTATACATTAAATACCCTTGGACATCACTTGTGGTTACAGACCGACATATTAGGTGGTTTCTGAGCATTTGTCTATGTTACTTGTGGTTTATTCCTCAAAAAAATTAAGCAACCTGAGTTCAAAGCTTTGTAAATCTTTGTGTTTCGGGAGGTTCCCAGTCTTGAACCTGATGGGACAGCAGTAACACAAGTCACAGCACACCACGTGTTGACTTTACCCAGCTTAGTTATGGCTCTTAATCCACTTGGTCATTATGCACTGTACCCAAGCTTCATGTTCCCATCAGTGCTGAAGAATGTTTCATTTTGCGTAACCACATTGCAGGCTACTCTGTGCAGCACTACACTTTAGTTCAAAGTTATGCTTTATACATTATGTACTTTGTCCTAGCAGTCTATAAAATATAATCATTAACCTTAAATTGACACAAGTTTCCTCAGATTCAAAAATGAGAGGTATATCTGGGTTGGACAGTAGTGTTCTGTTCAGTGTCACTGATGATTAATGTCACAGTTGCTCTGTGGAAAACTTTGTTGATAGGGCACTCAACAAAAGGAAGTACCCTGTAGAATTTTTGATGCGTAGACTGCTGTTCAGTGGTGAAGATTACGCTGGCCCAGTCCCTTTGTTGTTGCAGGTGCAAGACATGAATAGAGTGCTGAAGCATAATGTGCCTGTCTTTTAGCTCCTTCTGGTTATCCTGCTTGCCACCTGTGTGACACGGTAACTGACGATAGTTTAGGAAAAATAGGAACACCTCAAATATTAGGTAAATCTACAGAGTATTCTGGACTGCCAAGAATAAGGTTACTTAGTCATGTCTATTGTAGTTATGTAGTCTGTGAAACTATATAACATATACATGACTAAGTAACATATATATTATAGTCTGTGAAACTTGATATAATCTATGTAGAGGTGATGTTTACATGCCGTTGCCCACATTACTTTTTGCTGAACTTAGTAACAGATTGCATTGAAGGTGCAAGCCTGTGAACGATTGAGGGATAAAGAATGTGGGACATTTCTTTCTGGGAAGCATGTTGCCACCTTTCCAGAAGCAGATGTATGGATGTGTTCTTTCAGAACTTTATGAGACAGCAGCAATGCCTTGTGGTGACTGTGGTACTAGTGGTGCTATTGATGAAGATGACAGAAATTATAAAGAAGTTATCTTCACCAAGTATATGTATCATTTTAGCTTTACGTTATTCTACTGCCCTTCTTTGGATAATATATAATTTTTTTATCCTTGAAGCCTGTCATTTCAGTGCTGCAGTTTTCACAAAGATCTCCATTTCTACTTCAGTGTGATGATTAAGACTTTGTATTTATGTTCATTGGCTTGAGACTTGACATGACAGCCTTATCTTGACAATAATAGTGACTTTTTACTATTGAACACACTGTCTAACTTAGGCTTCTCACATAACACAGTAAAATGGTTTCAGAGCTACCTCAAGGATCGTAAACAAGCAGTGAAATGGTCCAGTGAACTCTCACCCTTTCTCCACAAACTTATTGGAGTCCCTCAAGGCTCCATCCTCGGACCCCATAATCTTCCACATTTTTACAAGCAACCTTCACACTGTTTCTCACCCTGGAACCCTCATTCATTATGCGGAAGATTCCACCATAATCTGTACCACTCAATCACTACCAGAACTATTTTCAAAAACTCATCAGTCCGAATCCTGGCTAAGAAATGCCCAATTCTTTCTTAATCCAAAGAAGACTAAACTAGCACTCTTTCACCTCAAAAACACCTCCCCTGTCACTGATCATTTCAACAGCCTTACACCTGACAACACTGTCATAGAAATAGTGCAGGAAACAAACTTCTAAGAGTTGTCATTGACAGTAAGCTTTCATTCGACCCCATATACAGCAAAATATAAGGAAAACTCATCAAAACATGAGACTGTTATATAGAAACAAACATTTCTTTACTGCAGCAACCAAAACTACCCTTGCTAAAACATTTCTACTTCCCTCCCTTCTTTACGATGCCCCTATCCTAACTAACATACAAACTTCTACTCTAAGCAATATGGAACAGTGTTGCAACAAAGTTGCAACGTTTGTCACAAACTCTAGATATCACACACACCACCGTAAACCATTACTAGAAGTAAACCTGGCTGAAACTCCCTAACCAACTTGCCTTTATTCAGCTATCCACCTTGCACAACCTTATTTTCAAGCCTACTACCTGCCCTGCACCAACCAATCTAGTCACACCTTACACACCAAATTGATCCCTACGATCAGAAGGCAAAAATCTCTTAGCTATCTCAAAACCCACAAGAAATCCAGGTCACACTCCGTGTTCTTACTCTGGCTCTATACTGTGGAATTCACTACCTCTAGCTATCTGGTCTATACCTATTCTAACCCATTTCAAAAACCTCTTTAAAAAAAATCATCTCAAAAATACATGGTTCTGCTCCTGCATAAAGCCTGCCTAATGCTCAGTTCTTTCCTCTTCTTCCATACTAGCCTCATCCTCATCTTCTGTCACCTTTCACTCCCTCACAGTCTGCATGGGCCTAAAGCTCTCCTAACTCCATCTCTGTTTCTGTACCACATCCTTAAGTCACTGCTTTTTGCATCACTAACTTCCTGGTTATTATTTTCCTGACTGAAACCCATATCTTATTTTTCATGTACTAGAACAGTTAATGTCATACAGTGCACTACCTACATACTACTTTTGGACACTATCTACTCATAGGCTATGTATATGGTGAAAGCGACTATTACTATCTATGTTTTAACTCTACAATTGTCTAGGTGTGTAATCTTGTGACATAGTTTCTTTCAACTTATTTTTGTATAGTATTTCTAATGTCATTTGTATTGTATTGGATTATACTGTATTTGTTCTGTATGTGGAGCTTTTCTCCCCCGGGTCTCTGCTGAAAATGAGTTCTGTAGACCCAGTCAGACCACCCCGGTAAACAAATGCCAAATAAATAAATACATTTTCTTATGATGATATTTCTGCTCCAACTATTATGGTTATTCTGGATCTTTGGCCCCGACTCTTGCTTTTGTTTAGTTGAAATATCAGCTTTGCCATTAGGAAGACAGGACAAACTTCCATAAGTGCAGCATCATGGACATTTCTTTTAGCAATAAGAAGTGGACATTTTATTTGTTTCATCTTTTTGTAACAACTGTAGTACAAGTAAAACTGTTATCCTTGGCTGCTTAAAGACGTCTCCTGTTATGGTTTCTCAAGGAATCATTTCACAAGAAAGTTTTCCTCATGGCATTATCTGTATTTGTTAATCAATTTATTGGTGAGTTATATACCCGCTCTTGTTAGTAACAGAGACAGTTTCAATTCGAAGATCAGACATATTAAGGAGAAACACTAGAAAGCGTATATTGTCTGCCTGTCTTGCTAAAAGAAAGTAAGATGAATCGAGACGTGTCCTGAATAAATAGTATATCTAAGGAGTGGGTGTAAAATTATAACACAAAAAGTCCAATGAGTGGGTTAAAAATGCAAACATTGCAGTTGTTGGCAGGTGGATTCTGGAGTACAACACTCTGTCTCGGGGTGTAGAAAATGAGCATGCCAGTCATTTCTACAAAGGTAGAGCATTTCTGACAAATAATAAAAGAGATGTATCCCATTACTGATTTTGCTGTATTCATTTGAAATAAAGGTTGCTTAGGACTGAGCCTTCCTGTTCATATAGGACTCCTGCTATGTTCATGAGATGTATTACATAGTATAGACTTGACAGTATCAGCTTTCCAAGCAAGGCACATCTTATTCAAGGGTTAAAATTTTGATTATATTAATGTCAGGTTAATTTCATAGATAACACTGAGGGTCACCTGCTACTCTCAGTTGTAGTCTTTTCCATGATGTCTGCATTTTCCCTGCAGAATGCGATTACAGTACAGCTGAAAGAAACCATCATAGTTATGCAGAGACTGTCCATGACATCTCATTTTACATAGAGCATCATTCATAGAGATGCTGTCTTTTGTGGCAAATGGTAAACATTTCTCTCACTTGTATTTGTTTTGTGAGCTGACAAATGTAATGGTTGCTGTCCTACAGAACTGGTAATGGTTATTTGAATAATCAATGTTCATTTACAGCTGTAAAGATTGATTTTAGCAGATGTTATACACATTATAAGAAAAAGGAAGTAAATACAGATCCTTATAACCAGGTATTGAAAGTAATTTGCCAGCATTCAAAAATTTACCTTAGCACCACAGCATGCAGTGCATAAACTGCTATACAGTACTTTCCTCCATCCTGGAACATTTTTGTCATCTCCTTAAACAGAAATAATTGTAAAGTACACTGTTTCTTGCACTCTAGTCACCAAGGAAAAAACAGGGAATTTTAACCTCAGTGACCTTAGCATGGGAAATGTGTCTGTTGCATCAACAGACTTTAATTGGCGCACCCCTACACATGTGTGAAGATGTGCCACTAAAGTCTATGAACGTACAGATTACCCTGTAGTAATGTCAACATTGGAAAAGCTAAATTTGTTTGGGCTGTGGTTTAATAAGACATTTATGAAACTTTTTATTATAAAATAGACCAAAAAATGAAGGACAAGCAGGAAGATATATCGCAGCACCTGACACATCAAATGCTGTGATGTACTTAGAAACCTTGGCAAATCACTTTAAGTAACAGTAGACCACTTGTGTAGTTTGTAGCTAAATGTCCTGCTTTACAAAGCTGTGACGTTTATTAGTTTGATATTTTACTTTTGTTTTTTTGGGGGCCAGTGCTTTGCATATTTAAACTCAAAACAATACACAGTCCAGTCAACCACAAGCCAAAGTAAAAAGAGATGCTCTGTAGTTAATAAAAAATATGTATGTGTTTTCTTGACAAATGGTGCATCATCAGACAAAACTCCATAAAATATGAAACATTTATACACTGTAATTTAAAACATGATCTAATTAATGTTTCAAATTACGAAGTTTTGATATTGGTCTTAGAGGCCGCTTTATTTAAACCAGGAAATTTCATAGCTTGTTTCAATATACATTCATCTTCACATTTCCCTATTAGAGATCACCACCCCTCAAAGAAATGTGAACCATGCCCACTACCATAAATTTAAACCTACGTGTATCACTGTTATTGTTTACATGTTTACCTAAAGCATTATTTAATTTCTCTTTTTTAATATCATACACGTGCCCACTTATTCTTTCCTTCAGTGATCTGTTGATCTTTCCTGTATTAAAAACAATTACATTCCAGACAATTCACCAGATAAACAATATTAATACTATTACAGTCAGAATTAAATCTTGCTTCTGTATAGTCTACCAATGGTGAGGTATGTTAATTCAGAACTACTCATAGTATACCCACAGTAATTACAGTTGCAGCATGGATATGTTCCAATGGAATTGAACCTACATAAATGTTGAAAATAATTTTTTATTATAAAACCAGTGTTTTAAAGACTTTTTATTCTTAAAAATAAAATGAATGAACATTGCCTACCATTTCCCTACTTTCTTTACTGTCAGTCTATGCCATTTTTGTTTCAAGATCTTATTTACATTCCTAGAATAGTTTAAAGGATCTTTAATGTGACTGTTCATGACTGCAAATGTTTTGTTGGTTAGCATTGCTTCCCTTTGAAAAAGAAAAAAAAGGTTTAGCATTCCTCAATCTACATTGAAACAATGGAAACACACTTCTAGAAGCTGATTAATTGTTTTCAGCATTATAATCTCTATTCAAAAAGTCATTTGCCTTCTCATCCATAATTTGCTTCACTTGTGCATCATCATCAGTAATAAGTTTTGGAGCTCTGATAACCTGACTTTTAATTACATTATTAAACAAAGACTTTGGATGCATACTGTCTCTCACTAAATTGGTATTTATTTATTTTTAATTTATTTAACATTTGTTGACCGGGAAAGTATTCTTTTTATATGAGCTAGTGTTTATATATCTTTGATTACTGTTATGTAAAACTACATCTAAAAACTTAATTCAGTATTTGAAAATTGTAGTGACAGTTCTAAAAACTAGTACTTTTGTTAAGATACTCAGCAAAACTGAGCAATTGTATCACAGTTCCTGTCCATATAAAATGTCATCCAGAAAACGTGTAGTTATTAATAGAAGTAGTATATTTGTGTCGCATTAAAACATGCATTTGCTCCCATTCAAACAAAACCATATTTACATATCTGTTGCAACAAAATATGCCCGTTGTCACCATAACTTACTGTTAAAAAAAATGGTTATTAAATGGAAATGCATTATTTTCTAGAATGAACTCAAGTAATAAAGCAGATTTATATTCACATCATCAGCACTTGTTGATCTACATACGTACTGTCTAATATTTTCTATTCTAATGTCAAAGATTTTACATCTAGGCTAACAAATATAAAATTAAATGGAACATGATTGGTATCATACTGTTCATAAAGGCTAGTAATTGTTCTGCATCTTGCAAGTAGTTGACTCAGCATCCAAGAAAATCTGTTATTTTTTTTTCTACATAGATTGACAATGGACTTGTAGCTCAGCCTCAACCTGATACTGTTGGTTGTATAGGAGGGTCTGACACTGATTTATGCATTTTAGGGAGTGCTTGTAGTGTTGGTGTAATAGGATGACTCTCATAAAAATATTCAAATAAATTGTTAAACCACTCACAAGAAAATCATATAGGTGTGTTTTAACCACAGAAATTAACTGATTTACCTCATCCTTAGTCAAAACTTTATTGTATCCACATCCATTAATAATGCATTCAGTTTCCAAGGCAAGTGTCTATTCATTGCTATAAAGGCTTCCCCTTTTCAGACTCTTTAATTTCAGTCTACTATTAAATCACTTAGCACTCTCAACTCGTGTCAAATTGTAATATTCTTTTTTTAAATTGTGACTTAATTCATAACAGCACTTTCACACGATTGCATAAATACTTCAACTACAGGATGATTCAAAGGTGTAAATGCACTTTGTTTCTTAAATGAGTTTATCTGACTTTAATTATTTCTAAGACTACATTTCAGTCTTACCTCTCTAACAAATAATTTTAAGTCTGTTAGACCATGTACTATATTGCAGTCTGTAGTCGGAATGAAGAAGAAACCTTCATTTAATAGTCTTGTCTTGGTCAACAGTCAGAATTTTAGATGGAATGTTGAAAATTAGGTTTGAGTTTGTGTCTTGCTGTGAGTAGTAACAGTCCTGTTTATCCACAACAGTGTTCTTCCCCTCCTCATTCTTCTGTTCTTATAACTCCCTTTTTGAACTGCTTCTTTATCCGCATTCATTCAGGAAGTATTGGAAAATCCTCAGTAGAAGTACTAAAAATAGTGGGAGGTAGAGCATGTAAAAAAAAAATTCTCCCATTTTTAGTTAGCATTATCTCTTGGCCACTTCGGCTAAAATTAATGCAGCAGTGTACTCAGCACAACTGATCTTGGTATAAAGTTTGACAGTAAAAAGTAAAGACAAATGAAAATTTACTATAATTCAGTCACTTGATACTATGCTACCCGCAGTGATCAATGTACACCACCACCACTGCTCCTAGTTGGCCCCCATACCAGGCCTGAACCAATTCAGATGCCAGCAATGCAAACAGGGAAATTAAGGTGGGAAAAAGCAGTCTAAACAAAACAAAGTGGCAGGATTATCCAAACAAATTTAAGTGCAGTATAAATAATGAAGAAAAATATGCAAAAATAACTTCACTATGTTATTTATGGTATCTCAAAATGTTCAAAGAAGCTTTTGTAATGTTTATATCAGGAGAAAAGCAGTGCAGTGTCCTGAAACCTTTGTTGAAAGACAGTAGGAAGGTTCAGCTGAACTTAGTATAAAGGAGAGAGTACAAGGTAAAGACCAATGAAAAACAGCTGTAATTCAACCACTTACTGCTAGGCAAACATGAAATAGTAATGATCAGTGTACTCTCACTACACTTACCAGCACTGTTTCAAGATGGCCCCTACACCAGGCCTGTACCAAGATAGATGCAAACAGTAAAATTAAGTGGAAGAACAACTTATTGGTCAAAACAGCATAAATATGACAGGATTAGTTAAAAAAAAAATAAGTGCAGTACAAATAATGCAGGAAGCATGCAAAATAACTTCCATGAGTTAATTATGGGGCATCAAATCTTCATTTAAAATATTTCCAGCAGGAACAAATCAGTGCATCTCCCTGAAAGATTAGTTAAAAGACTGGAAAGGGAGATGAAACTTGATGTGCAGAATGCAACTTCTTGTTTTCCTGTGGCAGTAAAATCAGGAGGCATAAAATACAAATTGAAATGTACTTCAACTACACAGCTCCCCAGAATTGTGAAAGAATGTAGTTAGTTATGCAAACAGTAAGAATAAGGGAAATTCTGTGCCCTTTGTTTTTTGTTGTCTTTATTGTGGTACAGTGAGTTATACTCTGATGTAATGCATTTAGCTGTGCTTCCTGTGAAAGGTTTCCATTGTGGGAAAATTGGTGTAGTTCTGTTTCTAAAAGAATGGAATTGATGAGCTGAAATGAAGCTGTCTGATTTCAGACCAAAATATAGTCTCTGCTTTCATATTGGTGACACGTTATGAAAGCTTGCTATTATGCCTTGTGTTAGTTTCTCTAAGGTAGACTAGTTAAGGGCCAGTACTCTTTCAGTAAGAGACAACTCAGATATGTAATTTATTTTATTGTATATCATTTCTTCTGTACATATTCTGTCTATACAACTGAGTGTTAATTTTCTTTCTCTGTGTATTATTTAGATTATTGCATATTTAATTTGTATCAGAGCCGTTTTCTTTATTGATTTAAGTGAAGTTTTGTTAAGTCACTTCTAAGACCTTGTAGCTTCAGGTAATTATTTATGTATGTAGTATTGCTATTTATTATCCGAGAAGAGTGTTCTTATTTAGCACTGTAGACTGAAAGATATGATTTCCATCTCCAGTTTAGCCGGAACACTTGAATATGCCACCAGTGAAATATACTAATTTTTGTATTTTATGTATGGCTAACTCAAGAGTTGCAGGTAACTGACAGGTATGTGTTCCCTAGTCAAATCTAGGGTGCTGGTAGTAGTTAGTGTTGCTTGTGTCAAGAAAAAAAAAAAGTTGTGTGAAAATTGGAAAAAAATCCACCAAGCTTCCCTGGGAATCTGTGTGTGTGCGTGCGTGTGTGCATCTTAGTAAAATATTTGAAAAAGAGTTACTATGAGTATAGAGCACTGGAAAACTCTCTGGTTCACAGAGTGAGTAGTGCCTGGGGTGCTTGCTCAAAGACTTAACTCTTAATATCATTTGCAGTCATGAGCTAGATGTGGATGCTTATTTTTCATAATTTTATTTTTATTTCTTAACTGATCCTACTGAACCCTTTTCAGGCTTAACCTGGGTTAAAGACACAGTGTGCGTTTAACAGTAACACAGATTTATATCGTTGTAGTGGAAAGAATCGAGCTTACAGCATACATAGCAATAACAGTGTTGTACAGTTGAAGTAAAAAAAAATAAAATAAGTTCTGATAACAATAGAGATTGAGTGAAGTCAGCATCCTTCTGTCAAAATGTTAGGATTGATTTTAGAAGAATGTGTAGTCCAGTGGGTAGAAATGCAATTAGAGGTGGGAGAGAGTAAGGGGGGTAGAGGTTAAGATACAAGAAGAGGGGAGATCAGAAATAAAGGAAAAAGTGTACTGAGATTGTAAAGAAGAACATGCAGTGTAGAGGAATGGGATATTGTCAGAAAGGTGGAAAAAACGGGGAGTTTTTGGAAGCACTTGCTGTAAGCGTGCTTGCTTATAAAGGTAGTTTTTAGGTCATGTATAAATGACTGAAAGAAGCATGTGGAGGTTATTTGCCTGGGAACAAATCTCTATATTTTAGGGACAAGGAGCAAGAAGGCATGATTTGTGCAAAAGAGGTTAGTCTATAGTGACTGTAGGTTGGTGGATGTAGATAGTGATCTTAGTAATGGGAGGGAGGTTGCCTTTGATAGAGACTGCTAGCAAAGTATGGAATGGAGTCTTAGTATAGTAGATTGAAGATCACTGAGCATATATATGTAATTTTATTTCATTTAACCAACTGGTTACTAGTAATCTGAAAGAGACCATCCATCTGGTGACCAGCAGACCTGTTATGAATGGTAGAGAAGTCTGAAGAACTGTATCCCCTGCCCTCACATACCTAGGTGGCACACTGGTTGGCAGTTATAGGGAAGTTGCTGGCAGTGGTGCCATCCATGATACTTGGATGGCAGTGTTGATATTCAAATTTTCAACGGTACCATTCATCCATCAGCATGATGATAAAGTTCCATAGTAAGGTGGCTTTTGGAGAAAATGGGTACGTGCAGTACAAAAGAAAGGTTTGCTGATGGAATGAAGCAGTTAATCTTAAGAAGGAAATAAGATATTCTGACAAGTGAAACCTGGTTCTTCAGAGACTACCTGTTATTGAATCCTACTCCCAAATGATGTACTTTTGACATAAATTTTAGTTTGTCCCTACTACAGATGAAGCTGAAAGACAACATTGGTGCAGATGAATCTGAAAATATGGTGTGGATTAGCATGGCAGTGATCTTGGATGTGTTGAAATTTATCTCATTTGGTTGTGGATACATTCCCTCTCTTTTTACTTGTTAGCAACTGATAGGCATTTACAGAAAGGAGAGATAAAGTTGTATATCAACAGCATAATAATGGTATTGGAAACCATTCTGCTGAATAGCATCTCACAAAAGAAGCATGTACACTGAATATAGTAGCAGGTCCAAAACTGATGCCTGCAGCATACCACAGCAAAGAGGGTGGGAGGAAGAGCTATGAACTCCTCACACTATAGTAGTAGTCAATCTCTAGTGTTTCAACTTCGTGCTACTTAGCAGATTTATACGGCTGTCAAGGAGGTAGCATTGTCACCACATTTCTTGCGAGTCCTATACTATTTGGCACATTTACAGATGCATCCTTTTCTGAGATGCAGAAGATCTAAGAGCATTATATTAGCTGATCATTACCTCCTCAGAAAATCTAAGTAAAAAATAATAATAATAATTTGGGGAACCTAGACCCTTCTTGCATGGGCTCTGTCTCTTGTAGTACATCTACTTTACACTACAGATTATCTGAATCTGGAGGCAAACTTTCTTTCTTAGGTCAGCCAAACAAGTCATTTTAATTTTTATTTAGTATTCAGTTCAGGAACTTAATGAGCCATAATGATTAGAATTTATTTAATATTCTTTTCAGGTTAGGACTTCAAAAAATATATATATGACTCCTCATGCCTTTTTTTCTGAAAAAATGACATCTTATTTTTATGAGTATGTTTTCGAAGATAGATCACAGTGATCAAGTTTCACAGTGAACGCTATTCTTGCATGGGCTCTGTCTCTTCTAGTACATCTACTTTACACTACAGATTATCTGAATCTGGAGGCAAACTTTCTTTCTTAGGTCAGCCAAACAAGTCATTTTAATTTTTATTTAGTATTCAGTTCAGGAACTTAATGAGCCATAATGATTAGAATTTATTTAATATTCTTTTCAGGTTAGGACTTCAAAAAATATATATATGACTCCTCATGCCTTTTTTTCTGAAAAAATGACATCTTATTTTTATGAGTATGTTTTCGAAGATAGATCACAGTGAACGTTATCCTCCCAAAGCAATGCCTTTTTAGTGCCAGCATTGATTATGTAAATGTGCACTGTGTTTGAGCATTCATGCATTTATTTAAAAGGCTTGCCATTTATTTCATTTGTTTACCAGGGAAAAGCACTAATCCATTTGGACCAAATTCCAGGCTCAGCTCAATGTTCTTACATTAGTAGTTCAATAGGTAAGTAGTAGTCAGTCAGTCAGAAGACCATTATGGTGAGCCTGGTCAATAACCTGTATTCATAAGTTCCCTTCACCCTCAAGGAGGAGAGCACAAGCTAGACTTGGGGAGAATTTGAGGCTGCCCATCCAAATATCTAGGTTTTCCGTGATGGTAACAAGGATGTTATTCTGCTCGACATGTAGTGGAAGTTTGTAGAGAAGGTGAGAGATATGTTGCTATATGAATCTATTATGCCAATTTGTCTGTTTTGTCTGTTGACGAAGATTTAATTTAACCAGATATCTAGGGAACTGTTTGTTTTGCAAAGGAGTAGGAGGTCAAAGGGAAGTGGATCTTTCACTGGTTGAAAGGCTAGACATAGATCCCCATAACATTGAGGGCAGAGAGAGTGCTGACAGTCTGTCCTGATAACTAAGATTTTGAGGACATTGCTCTTTTTCTACAGTTTCTCAAGCTGAGGGATATGCTTAGACAAGTACATGCCAAAAGAGACATTATATTCAATAATGGGTCTGAGGAAATATGAGTAAAGAGGAATTAAGATTTATGCTTTCGGAAGTCAGATGAGACAGATAAAAGGCCTTCTTAACTACTGTACAATCAGGATGGCCAAAAGATAAGGAATTATCAGCAAGAGTACAGAAATCCTTCATGGTAGTCTCTGACTGGAGGAATGTGCCACTTTTAAATTATGTGAACATTTTTTGTTAAAGAAAATGAATCACACCACAATTTTTTCACATTTAATTTGAAACCATTGTCCTTGCACCAGTTGTTAATATGATCTAATTCATGTTAGAGCAATTGTGAGTCGGTGGTAGATCGAATAATGCCCAATTTACAGTCCTCTGCAAACTTAGATAACCGTAAGCCAGGAGTGTTGGCCTGAAGGCCTGAGAAATACAGTAAGTTTTACAGCTGTATTATATAATGTTTGCAAGTTGCCAAATATTGGATGCGCTACATGAACGTACAAGAACAATGTATGAAGTGCATTTTCACATAGCAGATTTAGAGTTTGGTATGGCACTTGTTGGCAAAATAAATGCAATATTTATGTTTCTGTTAATAATGCTACAAACTTCAAGTGAGTTAATTTATTTATACCTTGATGAAGATACTACTGCAGCTAACAGTTCTCTTGGTGAGATTTACTAAAGACATTTAATGGCAGGCTGTGTTTCTCAAACTGCCTCATAAACTGATGTTCTTCGTGTTTCACTGTTGCAGTCATCATATTTGGGTTATCTGCCTGCAAGGTAGCCCTCAGTCTGCCTGAATACGAGAGTCTTGGGATTTCTGCGTTGGATGCTGTCACTTCTTCCATGACGTCAGGTCGTCAGGGGTATAAAACATGCAGCCGATGCCATTACATCAGTCTTTCTTGCTGCATGGTGCCCAAAGCAGAAGCAGTTCGCAAGTGCCGGTCGGCCACCTCCTGAAATTTTTGTTTTTCGAGCTTCAGACCTGAAGTCTTCTAAAAGATAAGTACCCCGTTGGGGATCCTTTTTTTTTGCTCTAACCGATGTCAGTAAAAATTAATAATTGTCTTGCCTGTGGAAAGCAAATACTTCACAGAAATTTTCATTCTTACTGCATCACCTGTTTAGACCCAGACCACAACATCCCTCACTGTCAGTTTTGTGCCTTGTTCAACACCTGATCTATTTGTCGTCGGGCAATTTTTGTAGCTAAATTCTTTTGCTCTCGATCTCCGTACTCCGAAATGGATTTGATAAGCCATCCAACTACCGATCTTTCAAAAAAAATGCAAGGATAAATACATAGTCAAACCGCATACGTCCAAAACTGCCGACAACGCTACCGTTAAGCTAGTCGCCAATATGCCGGTACTCAGGCGCTTTCCCAGCCCCTGATACCCACTTCCACAGATTCGCAGGCCTCTACTGAGACCCATTCGGAGTCCGGTATGCCGCGAGATCCTTCTTTGACTATGGAACCTGAGGATGTCTCCATCTTGGATAGGTCTGGAGCTGCTGTGCAGGCACGGGTGTCTGAGGGTGTATTCAGGCCTTCCGATTTTCATTTTAAAACGACGATTTTGTTTCAAACCAAAAATACCGAATTTTCAGGCCTAAAGTTCGCACTATGCCTAGGAAACTGATAACCAAAACACATTCTCAGGCCCACATGCCACAAAAGCAAATGCTTAGAATGGCTGAAGACCTCATTACTTTAATTAGGGGGAGTCAGCCTTCCCCCTCAAAAAGACTAACAATTGATTTTCCTTCTGATTCTTCTCATCAGGACTCTGATAACTCTGATCCTTCTGATTACCAGGACATACCCTTATATACCTATGAGGATTCTGATGCAGAGGATTCCATTCCCTCTGCTTCCCCTCTAGAAGATTTTTCTTTTGGTGAGACCCTGCAAAACCTTAGAGAAAATTTCCACTGGGAGAACCAGGACTACTCTCAATCCAAAAAGAGACTCAGGGAATTTTTAAACTTGCCTCAGCATGGGAGCACCCCCTTGCTTAGATCTGTGCATAACCTGAGACTGAAGTCTTGGTGGTCTGCTGCCTCTGAGCTTGGACTGAGCAGGCCTGGAAGGGACTGGAAAAGACCAGTTTTCTGAAGGCCAATGCCTACTGAATCTAGGTGGCTGGACTTGTAAGAAATCTTTAACAGTTTGCATAGATTTAGCTTTCTCCTCCATCCTTTTGAGGACTTCTGCTTTATTGCCAAAGAGATGCTCTTGGTTTAATGGTGCATCTAGTAATTTTGCTTTGACATGATCTGGCAGGTTTTGTTCCTTAAGCCAAGCATGCCTTCTAAGAACAGACCCAGTGACAGCAGCCCAGCAAGATATGGTAAGTGTAGACAACAGTACTTTATTTACCAGTGCTGCAGCTTGCTCCTCTATTAAACATTTTTCAGTCAGTTCAGAGTTTTTTTAAACTATCATGCATGTATTGGTTAAGAAAATATGTATTATCAAATTTAGGAACACTAGTGTATTTTAAATTTGCTATGTTATCTTGAGCTGATCATCTCTTGACATATTTCTTTGACATCCACCTGGCTAGGCGGCACAGTGGATAGCGTTGTCGCATGACAGCAAGAGGTTCTAATCTTGGCTGGGATGCCTTCTGCGTGGAATCTGCATGTCCTCCCTGTGTTCGCATAGGTTTCCTCCGGGTGAACCAGTTTACTCCCACATTCCAAAGACAAGTAGTAAGAGGATTGGTCACTCCAAATTGGTCATTGATATGAGTGTGTGGTATGGATGAACTACTGCAGCAGGCCTAGTCTCCTGGCATTGTAAACCATGGCTGTAGATGATTGTCACTATTGAAGTGATACCTTGACCCCATGTGCAAAAATGGGAGAAAGGGGTTATGTATGGATCCTTCTGGCCAGACCTTATCTACATTGATTGGTAGCCCCCTTATTTTACTCGTTTGGTTCATTCATTCTCCAGTTACCTGCATAATCCTTATTCAGATTTTAAGGGGAGCTGGAGCCTTTCCTGTCACTTACTGGGTTCTTTCTTCCCTCAGCATGGAGATGCTGCAAATTTTATGGTTTCTGCATGTGTTTTACAGCAAATGTAGGTTATATGATAGTCTGTAAATGCAAGATGTTCTGTGTGGGTTAAATGAAAAGAATGTTTGTGGAATTGCAGAGTATTTGAGATGTATCAAAAATAATAGTTTGGAAAATGCTTTGACTAGCTGCACTGTCTGTTTAAATGTAACTGTTTAGATGTGCAAGGACAAAATAACAGAGGTGTTTTTTAGTTGCACACTTGATTCTCCACTTTAGTTCTGGTGTGCATTCTATGCTAAGAGTCTGCATGTTGTCTTATGTCTAAATGAATTTTTGCTGGTTGTTGCAGTCTCCTCCCACATCCAGAGCACAGTTAGTGGTCCTTCATATTGCCATTAGATGTGCATGTGTGACTTCTGTGTTTGTGATAGCCTTGAATTCTATCCAGGATAAGCTTCTCTACCTTGCACTTACTGAGTGCCACAATAAACTCCATCTGCTCACAACATTCAGCTGTGTAAAGTGGATGTCAAGGTATGAACTGAGAACAAACTGACCACGTCAACAAAGAAACCATAATCTATGTTGCCTGTATTTATTTGTCCAAGTAATTCCAAATAGTGCCATGAATCTTTAAGAATATGTGGGGCCTCACTAACCACTAAATGCACCCAGTTGTCCACATATGCTGCAATCCCTCTGGCTGCTACTATGGGTCTGAACGGGGGGGGTAGTACATATTTTTGTGTCTTTGGTATCCCAAACATTACAGGTATCCTTGGTGTTTCAACAGTTAAAAAACTTTAAGTCACTTACATCGATGTAATTTTGAAACAAAGCATCAAACAATTTTTGGGATACCAAAGATGCATAAACATTTGTACAAACTCCTGTTCAGACCCATAGTAGCAGCCAGAGGGTCTAAAACTGTAACTCGGTAATGCCTCATAAGGAAGGGCTGGAATTTTTTCGTCAAAGTTTGATGAGTAGTAGGTTAATTGATCAAACTAAGGTCAATTTATTGGTTGAACTCATGGAGGTGGTTTTGGCCAACAATTATATGACATTTGAAGGCGAATTTTACCATCAAGAAGCTGTAGTGGCTATGGGGACCAAATGTGCCTCAAGCTTTGCCAATTTGGTTCTCCTGGAATGGGAGAAAAGATATGTGTTTTCCTCTGCCTTTATGGCCAATATAGTATTATACATCAGATTTTTGGACGATATTATGATTGTATGGGGAGGGGAGGAAAACTTAGCGATGAACTTCATAGAATATCTTAATGGCACAACCATCTTTTTTGAGTTCGCATACAAATGGCATCCTGAAGAGATTGATTTTCTTGATATTCATTTGATTAGAGATGTTACTAGGGGAACATTAATTAGTACCATTCATGGAAAAGAATCATATTCCAATATGTTGCTGCACTACAACAGTTGCCACCCACTACAACAAAGGAAGGGCATAATAAAAGGGCAAATGGGTGAGATTGTCCCATCTTATAAGTGATGATGAACTTTTTAGTAAAGAGATGTTTGTATTAATTGGGATTTTTTTTGAGTAGAGGGTAGCCTTTGGGTTTGCTCCTTAAAGTCAAGAAAGAAATTATGGTGAAAAGGAATACAACATTCATGCCAATTCTTAAATCATGTGTTAAGGACAATACAGGGAACACTGTTAAGTTAGAGTCACATGTATTGGTGTTTCAATACAACATAGAAATACCAAAATTAGTGGCCTGTGTTAACAGAATCTGGGAATCACGTTTTGATAAGATGAAAGAGAGAAAGTAGGTCCTCAACCTAGTGTAGTGTTTAGTAGGGGCTGAAACATTAAAAGTATTTTGGAGAGTGGTGATAGAACATATCACTTATGTACAAATGTGGTGCGTGTAAGGTTTGTAAGAACATCAGTGATGGTACTAGTGTACTTGTAGGCAGCTTTGAATACACCATAGGATGCCCAGTAAGATGCAACTGTAACACCACTATGGTAGTTTACCTGACCACATGTTTATCTTGTCCTGGATACTATGTTGGGAAGACCATCAGAAGACTGTGTGATCGTATTGTTGAGCACTGTAGGGACATTAGAAATAAAAACACACATAATGCTTTGTATGTACATACTCTAGAGTGTCTCAAGTTTAAGAGATTTGTATTTTTTGTTATAGACAGGTTATCTAGTAACTTTAGGGGAGGTGATGATAAACTGGAATTAGAGGCAGTAGAAGCCAAGTGGCAGCTAAGACTAAATGCTTGCTGCAAACCTGGTTTAAATGATTCCATTTCAATAGCCCCTTTTTAAAGCAAATGGCTGCAGTGGTTTGACTTGATGTAACATTGAATTTATTTTAAAATTCATTTAGGTTCTATTTTATTATATGTTATTGTTTTGTCTTGTCTTTGGTTTGACGATTATTCACTAATATTGTGATGTATTGAATTTATTTGGAATGAATACTATTAAAGTTTTCGTAGTAATGGGGATATGTACCTTTAAGGTTAAGTCAGGGTAAATTTTATTGGAGTGCGTGATCAACTAAATTAATAACAAATTGGTTAGACTATATAATACCAATTTAGTTTCATTTGATTGACTCTGAAGAAGCCATTATTGTTTTATGGCGAATACAATTCCATCAGCATGATTACCATGGTGAGAATAATACTGAACCACTGAGAAAAAGAATAGATAAGTCCTTTGTATAATGAGTCCACCTAAGAACGTAGGAGTAAGACAAGAAATGGGCTTTCTACAGGTCGAGTGGCATGGAAGAAGGAGAAGGGTTTCTAGATAACGCAAATGGCAGCACAAGAAGGCAAATTTATAACCATTTTCTGAAAATGTTGAAAGCTCATAACTTAATCTTCTAATTCTGTTTAAAAAATTGAAGAGTGACTTTAACAAAAAAAGTCAGTGGTGTTATCAAGTTCTTGTAAAATAGTATTGTGGAAGGCTTAGAAGTATGAATGCATCGTGAAATTTAGCTTTTTGATAAAGAACTAATCGTGATGAAGGATTGGGATTTAGTATTTATTGGTGATATATGTAGATTGATGGAGTTAAGCAAAAACTGGATGGCACATATGCGTCATCAGATGAGTGTAAACATTCAGTTATAATTTTAAAATCTGTATGGAAAAGCACTTAAATTAGCCATGAGGATGTCAGGCCTGATGAGTGGTTACCTAATGGGTGAAGAGAGCTGAGTGTACTTATCTCTGTGGAACCAGATGAAAAAAAAATATTTGAGTATGTATGAGGTAAAAAAAGAGTCAAGTTTAACAGAAGAACAAGTTATGGCACTGGAAAAGAACAGTTTGTGAGGGCAGATAGAGAAAAAAATTAAATATGCCAAGAAGTTATTGTATAGAAACATATTTGCAAGATTAAGATGTTTCACAATATCACCTAAAACCTGCTCTCCTAGGGCAGCCAGGCCTGAAGTTGATGCCACTTTACACATGTATTTTGATTATATGCATTACTCAGAAATGGCCATCTTTGCTATTTATTCAGTTACGACAGGCCATCCATATGCGAAGACAGATTAGCAATTTAATTGAAGTTTAACATCAGAGCCACACAGCTTTAGGAGAAACATGATGTGGAGGAGATCATTTATCCTACACTGGAATGAAAAGCTGTGACAAGTCCCTCAAGCTTCAATAATACTCATCACCAGCCTTGGGAAAAAGTACTTTGATGCTCATCTCTTGGACAATAGAATGGCATGAGATGGTACTACTTAGCGATACTGTAGCCATTAGTGCGGATTGCAGACATTCAGTACCAGAATAAGTAAGTAGCAGGAATATACTAGAATGCCCTCAAGATGTTTCCTTTAGAAATATATAATTGAACCAAGCATAGCAGATGCCAGTGCCAGGCTTTATCCTTTCAGATGAGGGAGGGATGCATGAAATGGGATCAGCATAATACTTGTACATTTAGGGAGCATATGGGGAATACTTATAACCAGTAACAGTAGTCTAAGTTTTAAAAGAAAGCTATAGAGTGATGTGTGTTTAAATCTGAAATGGCTACATTTCGGAATAACTGGGAACTGCATAACAGAGGTATTAATAGGAATAGGGTATGTAATGGGAGTGAGGAATGATAGTATTTAAACTGGGTACTGAGTTGCAGCACAGTATATTTCATAGGTTAAGAAGAAGAAAAGGAAGGGTGAGCATTACACTTTCCTAAATAGGGTAGTAATGCATTCTGGCAATATGTACAGGGCAAGAGAAGTGAACTTTAATATCTAAATGCAAAAAATAGTCAAAGGTTGAATAACAGCATTGAAGATATCATACCGAACAAATATGTCATTGCATCTTTAGAAAGAATAAAGAGGGAATTAGAATTGAAGGGAATGTGAGGAGGACAAGTGTTCACAATTCACAAAATAAACATAAAAGCATTCCTTGTGGTTCTGATTTAATTTTTTTTTAATCAGTATTTTTTTCCAGATGTGCATGTTATTTCCTTCCATTACCATCCTGCCATGTTGCTGAATTGCTATGCACTGTTTCTATTAGATTAGAATGGAAGCCCATTTTGGCATGCTACAGTGAGAGATGAGCACATATAGGATCCCTTGGATGGTGAGTGGCTTCACCTTTTAACTCATAGTTATGACCAAATCCTTGCACGCAATCATCAGAGTTACGTGGTGATCCCATGTACTTCTGCAGGCCTAACCTACTGCTCATACATCAGGTCTAGCTGTTGCACAGCAGGGGCAGTGTTTCTCTGGTCCCTCCCTCCCTCCCTTGATCCTGTGGAGTGAAGGAGCAGGTATTTGATCACTACATCCCAATCACTAGACTTGTAGTACTGGAGATACTAATTGCACCTTGTATGCCAGTGTGGTGTATTCAAGAGCAAAAATTTGTGCGCTGGCAGGCAGACTTATTCATGTTTTTATATATCTATATCTATCTATCTATATATATATATATATATATATATATATATGTGTGTGTGTGTGTATATATATATATATATATATATATATATATGTGTGTGTGTGTATATATATATATATATATATATATATATATATATATGTATTCATGTGTGTATTTGTCAAAACAAAGGTCATTAATAATTAATTAGTTTGTTTGAAGGCTAGAAATGGATTGGTGCAATAATTTTTTAAATTATATAAAAGGGAATTAGGAACAGCAGTTTTTATCTGATGAAGTCTAGTAGTGACGAAAACGCTGAGTGTGAAGGCGTTCATTTGGATTTATTGTGCTTTGCTGTGCTTTGCTGTGAATTTGTGTTCTACAATAAAATTTGGAAGATTCTTCGATTCACTTCCAGTTCCAGTTTTTTTCACCGGTTTGGCGTTATTTTCTTGGTACAACAAATTCTTTGCTGCAGTCTGGACTGGCTAACACAGGGGGTCCTCTCAAAGCTTCTTTAAGCTTTTGCAATGCCTGCTCACATGCCGGGGTCCACACTACCTTATCAGGCCTGTTTTTCCTTGTTAGGTCTGTGAGGGGAGCAGCTATGGTACTATAACTGGGGACGAACTTTCTGTAGTACCCTGCTGTCCCTAAAAATGCCCTCACCTGTTTTTTAGTAACAGGTGCAGGCCATGCCTAAATAGCTTCCACTCTGGCAGGTTCTGGCCTTATCTTACCACTCCCCACTCTATGTCCTAGGTAGGAGACCTCCACCTTGCCCACCTGACATTTGCTCAGCTTTATGGTCAACCCTGCCCTCTGAAGTCTGCCCAGCACCTCCCTGACATGCTGAAGGTGCTCTGGCCAAGAATGGCTGTAGAAGGCAATATCATCCAGGTAGGCAAGGGCAAACCCTCCTGCTCCTGCTAGGATATTATCTACCAGCTTCTGGAAAGTCGCGGGGGCATTCTTCATCCCAAAGGGCATCTTTGTGAATTCATATAAGCCAAAAGGAGTCACAAAGGCTGCCTTCTCTCTAGCACTGGAAATCAGGGGCACCTGCCAGTAACCCTTGGTAAGATCAGTGGTTGTAAGATACTTAGCCCTACCCAGCTGCTCTAGGACCTCATCTGTCCTAGGCATGGGGTAAGCATCTGACTCTGTGTGACTGTTTAATTTCCTGTAGTCCACACAGAACCTAGTGCTGCCATCCTTCTTTGGCACCAGCACCACTGGGGAGGCCCAGGGACTGTTGGACTCTTGAATCACTCCTAGTTCCAACATCTCCTGTACCTCCTCCCTCAGAGTCTGTTTGACTCTCTCAGGCACCCTATAAGGGGCCTCCCTAATAGACCTTTGGGGTCCTGTATCCATCTGGTGCTGCACAAGTGGGTGCATCTTGGTTTCCCAGTGAACATCTCCCCAAATTCCTGCAACACTTCTCGGATTTCTCGAACCTGGGTAGGAGATACCTGCTGGGAAATTTCTACCCCTTCCACTGAGATGTCGGCCCAAGCCTCACTGAGAAGATCAGTCCCCAGATCTCCCTCTGACTCCCCCTGCAATCCACTTCAAATCCTCAGCACAAGGACCTCCCTATCATGGTAAGGTTTCATCATGTTAACATGGTACAATTTGTGCCCCTGCCATCTGCCTAGCAGTTCCACCATTTAGAACTTAGCACCTTGTAGGGACCCTCCCAAGCTGCTTGCAGTTTGTTGTGTCTGACAGGAATGAGAGCCATTACCTACTGCCCCACAGCATACTCTCTAGCTCAAGCATTCCTATCATACCACACCTTTTTCTGTTGTTGGGCTCCTGCCAGGTTCTCTTGGGCCAAGCCCATGCGTTCTCTGAGCCTTCTCCTGAGGTTTAGGACGTATGCCACAACAGACTCCTTGTGAGACTCGCACTCACCTTCCCACTCATCTCGAATTCAATCTAGAGGTCGCCTCACCCTATGCCCATACAGCAATTCAAAGAGTGAAAAACCTGTGGATTTGTGGGGAACCTCTCTGTAAGCAAACAACAGATGGGGCAAATATTTGTCCCACTCCCTCTTAAACTAAACTGATCTGCAAATGCCCATAGCATGGACTTGATTGTAGAGTTTAACCTCTCAATGAGACCATTAGTCTGGGGATGGTCTTCATGTGCTTCACCCCACAGGACTTCCACAGACAAGCCAGCAGGTCTGAAATGAAGTGGCACTTCTGTCAGTCAGTTTTTCTTTTGGGAAATCTACCCTGCTGAAAATCTCTAACAAAGCATTTGCCACCTTGTCTGCCTCAATGGAGGACAAAGCCACTGCCTCAGAGTATTGTGCAGCATGATCCACTACCACTAGGATATATTTTTTCCCTGTGGAATTTGGGGTACTCCGAGGACCCACAATATCCATAGCTACCCTCTGAAATGGCTCCTCGATCACAGGCAAAGGCATCAAAGGAGCTCTCACCTTGTCTCCTGCCTGGTCTACCTTTTGGCACTGCTCACAGGCCCTGCAGTACCCTGTTAAATCTTTGGAAATTCCAGGCCAATAGAAGTTCTGCATAATACTCCTCTTTGTATGTTTTATGCCCATATGACCTGCAAAGGGAATATCATGGGCTGTGGCTAGATGCGCCATACAGAAGGCTCTAGGCACTATCAACTGCTCTCTCACCTTCTAGCCCTCACTCAGGGGTCCACTCTCTGTATAGTAA
The DNA here is from genome assembly GCF_019279795.1 of Protopterus annectens. NCBI lineage: Eukaryota > Metazoa > Chordata > Ceratodontiformes > Protopteridae > Protopterus > Protopterus annectens. The sequence continues at coordinate 1,021,636,499 of NC_056745.1, read as the reverse complement.
TCCCTTGTCCCAGTATTCAGATTCCCACTTTCCTTGTGAATCAGGTGCCTCCCTAACTACTTGCCTCAGACCTTGCATTGTAGGGTCTGAGAGCTGAGCCTGTCTTAACTCTCTCCTTGTAACTCTTCCCAGCTCCCCTTCCACAGGAAGTCTGGCATCCTCCGACAGTGGTGCCTCACTGTCAGCCTGGCTAATACTACTTACCTCTACCTTTGCAGTCACTCTGTCCAAGGGAACATCAGTATCCACAAGCAGCTGTGGCTCACATTCAGTCTTACTACTACAGAATAGCTCCCTCCCTGAAGTAACCACCTCAGTAGTCCTGGCTGCAAGTATGCAGTCTGTGTGGATCTCCCCCAGGCTACCAGACTCACATGCTTGTCTCCTAGCCTCACTGCATGTAACTGCATAACTATATGGTACTGCCTCCTCCAAATTCTTCCCTATCAGGACATCTGCAGGATGGTAGTTTAGTACCCTTGTTGTCTCAAGACAACCTACTATTGGCATTTTGTCCTTCCCACTTACTGGCTTCCTCACCTTTGGTTCCCCACCTTGCCTCCGTGGACCCCTGTATGCCATATGGCCCCACTGGTTGCATTCAAAACATTTCACCCTAGGTCCTGGACATGTACCTGGACTAGTGACTTCCCCTGCTACTGGCAGATTCTGTTGTGGCAGTCTGTGCTGCCCACCATGGGTTCCTTTAGACCCATGAGTAGTACTGCGGGTCCCCTTCCTGTGCAGGGCTGCCCTGCTTGCAAGGTATAGGTCTCCCTCCTTCCCCAACTCATCTGAAGTCGCACATTGAATATCAGCTAACCAGATCCTCATGTCCTCGGGCAAAGTGCTAAGGGCTTGTTCCCTCACCAAAAAGTCTGCCAGCCCCTCAGAAGTGATGACCTGACAACCACTCACCCACCTATGGAAATAAGTGCTCAATTCAGCAACATTTTCACACACACTTTCATCTGCCTTGCGTCTATGCTCACGGAACATTTTCCTATACATTTCAGGTGTTAGCTTAAACAGTTCTAAAAGACATTTCCTAACAGCAGTATAATCAAGACATGCAACGTCAGACATTTTAGCTAATGCAGTTACAGCTTTACCATGGAGTAAGGGAGTTAGGAACTGTACCCAGATCCCTTGGTCAACTTCATACTGTTTATATACCCTCTCAAACATATGAATGAAACTATCAAAAGTATCCCCCTCTTTAAACTGCGGAAGAAATTTACTGACCTTTTGTGCTTCTGGGGTCCAGTTACTCCCTTCCCCATTACCTCCATGACTCTGGCGAAGAGTCAGCATCTCCTTCTCATGCTGCCTCTGCTTCTCTTGTTCCTCAGCTTGCAAATATAACAGTTTCTCATTCTCCTCAGAGTGCAAACGTTGCAGTCTCTCATTTGCTTCTAATTCCACAAGCCTGACCTCCAACTCAAGTCTCTTTAGCTCCAGCTGGATTTTTAAGTCCACTTCAAAAAGGTTGAGCTTTCCATTCTCCGAGGGAATTATATCTCCATTGCCAGTTTGATTGTCCTCCTGGTTGCTGTTTTCTGATGCAGCTGTAACCAAGGCTGCAATCAGGTCTGCCTTAGTCAGGTTTCCGTGCACCAGTCCCCTAGCTGGCTCCTTGTCAGCTCTCCATACACCTCTGCTGACATGCTGCCTGCTTACCCTGACTAACTAAGATAACAAAAGAAATAAAACAATTGTGATCTGAACTCTGAGTATTCAATGCATGGCTGTTTTAGAGTACAAAAACACCTTCAAAGCTCACTGTGCACAAGCTATAGGATTCACTCTACCCACACCACTACAAGCCAATTAGTATTTGCCAACTAATTAATATGTGATGTGGATATCCCACTGCTGCCAAACACAAATGTGAGGATGTCCCAACCACTGCCACCAATTAATATGTGAGGTGGATATCCCAACCACTGCCACCAGTTAATATTTGACGCCCGTGCCCTGGCCCAGCAATCAAGGAGCCTCAGTCCTCACCACTAACACCAGAGAGGGAGTCTCATATGAGAGGAAAAGATAAATGCACACAGTCAAGTGCAGTTTCCCTTAAGAGCACACAGAGATCACAGTTAGTCCGGGGCTGGTAGCTCCCTTGCTCCCCATGTCCACAATAAGACTCCCCACTGGCACAGCTATAGGGTCCATCAGCCTAGCTGAGCAAGCTAAAATCTCCAGCACCCTCTCTGTCCAACCAGTGCTTCGTGTCCCTTCCCAAGTAGCTGACACACACACACACTGAGATGAGTTTACACAACCACACAGACACTTCTGGAGAAGGCTGGCACAGGTTCTCCAGCTGTGCCCCTTTTACCCAGACTATACGGTAGTACCACTTGCCACCACCCAGCTAATATTTATCAGCTACCCAAAGGCCCTTAAAAGGGTGTCCAGTTATTACTGTGAAATATTATTATCCAATTGGTAGATGTGACTAAACAGTCAAAGCTTGTTTGGAGTGACCTGGACAGTAAACTCTATAAATATGCAATGTACTCTAGAGTTAAACTATCTCTACACAAAACCAGCCACAGTTAGAAGGTTTTAAAATATTTAAAAATAAATAATTAAAACCACAAGGCAATACTTTCTACTATACAGTGCTAGTCCAAAGTTCAGAGATCACACAGAAATACTTAAAATAATTCAGTAGTACAGTTCTGATATCACAGAAAAACCCTTAGTCTAATTTTTCTATAGTTTCTAGCCATCTCTAAAAGAAAACAAGTCTAAGATAACTTGCATAAGACAACAGGTAGAGTGTTGAGTTGGATAGTCAGACAAAAATGCTTAATAATCTGTGGTTCTCACTGTTTAAATTGAAACTGCAGTCCTGCTAAACATTACATCATCTTTTACACTTTCCTGGTGTTCCCAGGCTGACAGAAACTGCATTTACATTTTTTTACAATTAGAGCAATAAAGGACATTCCACATGTAAATTCTGGTCATTAACTTTAGCCTTAAAACAATAGGCAGGATGCTTACTCCAGACTCATCGACTCCAAATTCTAACTTCAAAGGAACAGACCTAAAGTAATTTTAATTTCAAAGGACCAACAAGAAATGCTTGACTTAGCTTTCTTTCCAGCAGAGGGCAATGTTGCCACATTGAAGTTCAACAAGCCTGTGATTCACATTCATATTTACAAATGATAGAATTATGTATAAAATTCTATCTGGCTAGGCTGGCAGCCTTCGCCCTTCTCTACCAGTCTTCACAGGGTTAACCGTTGAAAGATCATTATTTCCAAGAGGAGCAAAGGAGGAGAAGAAAGGATACAGACATACAAGGACTTGACAGGGAGGAATAGGACACATGACTCTTCTGTTTTGCATTAACAGTGAAAATAAATGACACTGAAAGACTACTGGCTTGAAACAAAGTTTACAGTAAGGCAACTTTGAAAACATGCAAAGAAAAATGTATCTTCAGAAGAGGGTGGATTCAGGTAAAGATATAATGGTATTCATGAAGTCAGAAGTAAAAGGAAAAGAAAATTTTAGGAAAATGGAGTGAACTGGCAAGTTCAAATGGCAAACTACGAACTCTGAGTATATATATTTAAAGCTGTTCATTACAGCTCTGTGTACAATTTCTCTTAATTCTGTTTGTTAGCTTTGGATAGATTTTCTCCTTAACTAGAAGTTGTCATGCATGCTCACAATTGTGTTTGCTGTGTCTCCATCACTGAAAAAAATTATGCTCATTTTATGCCTACTGTTAGTTGGTTAAGGGGCAGAAAACGGCCAGCTTTTGTTCTTTCAGGAAAGTTACAGGCTATGTGTTAACATGAGGATGACTAAATTGCAGTACTTAAATGATGTGCATATACTTGCATGCTTTTAATTTCTGTGTGTCATTCACTTTTTAGCCTTCTCAATGTTCACTTTGTTAGGTTAACATGAAATTTTACATTCATTTATGTAAGAATTTATCTTGCTAACTATTAAGACTTTCTGTTCTTTGACCCTAGAAAAGACTACAGAGCAAAGTGTTTGCCCTGCAGTCATTCAAGTCGAACTAAGTAACAAATCTTTGCTGGAGGTTAAGCTATATAGCCATATTATCATGTAATGTCAGTTACAGCAAGTAAGAGCTGGAATGATTGGAAGTAAGGCCTATGTAGCAAGTGAATGGGAAAGGAATCCCTGTAATTAAAGAGTTCTTACACTTTGCCAAAGCTGTTTAATTTAGGCCCTGTAGCAGATAAAAGTAGATAGCTTATATTTTTTTAGAAGATGGCAAAGACTGCAAACAAGGCATTTGGGAGAAATGCACTTACTGATTCTCTCACGAGATTCTGAAATCAAGCTACTATTTTGGGGATAAATAATGTAATGTTGAAAGGGAGACATTTACCAGAAAACATACTCATGAAGCCATGTTGGAGATGAGTATAAAAAATAATAGTGCTGCACTGATGATCAAGATAAGTTACCAATATATATATATATTTTCTATTACCCACTGCAGTTCGTTAAGATGTAAATATTATAGTCTTCACATTGCTTAGCACAGAGTTTGATGCTCTTGTCTGGTCTAGTGTTCAAAAGGCAGACCATTGCCAGTACTTTATTCTACAGGACTAAAAGAGTGTGGATTTTCTTATTCTCCATTAGCCACAAATTTTTGTGTCCTTTCATTTACTTATATCGGATATATAACAGTACTTCATTGACAGTCTGTGCAGGTTTTTTTATAACAATGCCTTCCCTGTGTGATACCCAAAACTTTTTTTTTTTTTGTAAATGTGCTTCACATTCCCAGCACATGATATGCCAGACAGTTTTCCTTTATGCGAGTGTAAAAATAATTGTATTTAGATAGATTTTTTTTTTTATTTTTGTGACTGCTTAGGGCTGTGCTATGAACATTGCTGTACTTATTTTTGTAAGTACTTCTATACTTTTTTGGCTTTTGAGTACTTGTTCAATACTAATTCTGTTACAAACTATTTTCAACTGAAACACTTGAGCAGCAGAGAAGGAATACTCATTTTTCCTTAAGGAATTAAACTATAATATAATTGGCAGTTGAGTGCCGAGTGCCTGCTGTGCCTTATTTTATGGTTTCCTGAAAAAAGTATTGTCCATATTTTCTACAGAAAGGACACAAAGGTTTATTCTCAGGTTAGTTTAATCTTCTTAAGACACCAAAAGCTGTGGTGGAGTTTTCTAGCTGTGAGATTAATGCCACATCAAGTGCTGTAATGGATAGTTTAATTAAGCTTGGAGGCCAAGATTCATTGACTCATTTTTGTAGCTGACAACTCAAATGAGAGTTCAAAGGTATGAGGTGCTGACATATCATGAGTGGAACTGTTAAATGAACTGAACATTTCACAGGCCTAGTTTCACTACTCCTTTCAGTTCATTAAATGTGAACCTAGAGATGCTGCTTTGTTTATTTTACAGGAAAGTTTCATGAGATGGGTAGAAAATACCTTTATTGTGTAAACAGAGTGCCAATTACTCATCCTTTTTAACAAGAGTACTTACAATTGATATATGTAATATGGCAAGTGCATTCAAAGAACTCCTGCATTTTGCACAGGGTCTGACAAGGGCAAAATGGTAGGATATTATATATGATAACTGTAACATAAGAGAAGGTACAGTAAACTGTCATTTTATTGTTTTGTATTACAAGATGTTTTATATAGTCAAAATTCCTTAGTAAAACAAGCAAAAGGAATATACAAGTTACAAGTTCTGACTGTTAATGAGTTTTAGGTAATATGTCAGATGCATTATTGTCTGTGATTCCTCTGAAATAATTTACGATATAGTTTGCATAAAACCCTTTATAACATGTTGGATAGCTAGCTGGCTCACTGATAGGACTCAGGAGGTTACAATTGGTGAGTTTACGTCCACAAAGAGGCCGGTCACCTGTAGAGTCCCCACAGGGCTCTGTGCTGAGCACACTTCTCTTTGGCATCTATTTCTCAGATGTCAAAGGCCTTTGGCTGATCAAGTTCACAGATGATCATAAACTGGGAGCAGTCACTGAATCCCACCAAGGTGAGATCACCCAGCAGGATAAAAGTACTCTAATTAAACTAAACAAACAACCCGGAGGACAGATAAAGTCTACCAAAGCCAAATTTCAGGTAAGTTTGGCCTCCCAGGCCAAGGACAACCACAAAGCATTCTTTAGCTATGTCTGCAACCTCAAAGGCAATATATAGTTGTGTGCAGAGCTCATTGCAAATGCAGCCACCTATACTGAGCCAGAAGATATAGCAAACCTCCTGGCTAATAAATTTAGCTCCGACTTTACTCCTCTCGCTCAATCTTTCTTAAGGAAATGTCATCAAGTGTAAACCCCCCCCCCCACTATCACTAGGGAACAGGTCCTTAATGCTCTCTCTAAGACCAAGAGCACTGCATCAATGGACCAAGAGCACTGCATCAGTGGGCCAAGACAATATCCGAGAATGCCTTCTAAACAGCATGAAACATGACCTATCAGGGCCTCTGGAATTACTATTTAACTTGTAGCCTCCAAGCAGGCTTCATGTCTCATGAATGGAGAAAGGCAACAGTCATCCCTCTGCACAAAGGTGGGCCATCTACAGACCCTGGAAACTACAGGCCCATAAGTCTTACTAGTCTTGTATGCAAAGCCATGGAAGAATTATCATGGAGATGATCAATAGCGATATAGCAAACCTCCAGACAATGGACCCAACCCAGTTTGGTTTCATAAAGGGCAGATTATCCCTACTCAGCCTGATGGACTTCTTTGAGAAGGTCACCAAAGCAATGGATGAGGGCAAAATTGTTCACACTGCCTACCTTGTCCTGGACAAGGCATTTGACACAATACCCCACTTGGGCATTGTTGACAAACTCAAGAGGTTAGGTATAAACCCATATGTCACCCAGTGGATAGCCAACTGGCTCACAGACAGGACCCAGGAAGTTAGAATTGGGGAGTTCACCTCTACAAAGAGACCACTCACAAGTGGAGTCCCTCAAGGATCAGTTCTTGGACTGCTTCTTTTTGCATTTACGTCTCAGAAGTCAAGGCCATTGTCAGTGGTCTCTAGCTGACTAAATTTGCAGATGAATGCAAATTAGGAACTGTCATTGAATCTCACACGGACACAAATGTTCTCCAGGAGGGGCTGACGCAGACAAACAACAGGTGTCAGAGCATGACTAGAACATGCCGAAGGGATAGATTCCTGTCCCAGAGACTTCCCATAGTCTGGAATAAACTACCTATCTATATCAAACAAAGCTCCTCATTAGCACTCTTCAAGAAAAATCTTGATGATTGGATAGGAAATATCAAATTCACCCTGGGGATCACCTCTGTGGCTCTGCTCGACAGTGGCACAGGAAAATAATTTTCTTGGGTGGCAAAAGCCAGGGTACCTTTTTGGCTGGGCTTGTATAGGCCCCAGGGCCGATAGCCTAGTACCTACCTATGAACCTAAATGCCAAGAATTGCATAACAGTATCCTTTGGGAAGTCATCCATCCCTGGTAACTATCATATTGACAACACACCCCTTAGAGTTGACCCAGTAGTCAGGGACTTGGGGACTGGGAACACACACAGATAGTAATCTAGCCTTTGATCATCATGTGTCTACAATGGTGAGGAAATCATTCTATGTTGTGCAACTTATAAACAAAGGCATGGCATCTAAGTCCAAGGAAGTCATTGTTCCACTGTATTCGGCATTCATCAGACCTATCATTGAGTACAATGCCCCCTTTGGTGTGCACCTAACCAGGTATATCCAACAACTGGAATGTCCACAGAGGTTCCTCACTAAAAGAATACAGGGCATAAGTAATATGCCCTATGCAGACCGCCTCAAGGCCCTATCTCTGTATTCTGTCTCCTATAGGCTTTTGAGGGGAGCTCTATGCCTGGCATGCAGGACATTGTCAGACCCCACTCTGATGGGCCTCCTGCATATCCTCAAAACAAACAGTACCAGAATTACCAGTTCTAAAGACTTAAACCTTGCCTGTGGTATAAATAGGACCTGCTAGAGAGATAGGTATGTATCCCAGAGATGGTATGCACGCATTTGGTTGGCCGGTGGATGGCCGACTGGAAAATGTTAGAAAGCAGTGCAGTGACTTTGCATAATTGTGAATGCAAGTATGTCAAAACGCAAAACATCCCCCTTTTTTTGACCCATGGTAGCGCTTGTTTAAGTGGTAGAGCAGTCGGGAAATTTGAATTCAGAGTTTTTTATGGCATTCTGACCATTTGGCACCTAGAAATTCAACATTCTGGTTCAGAAAAAACGACGTTCGGCATTTGGTCACGCGACCAAATGCATGTATTCCCCCAGAGACTACCCTGTCTATGGAACAGGCTCCCCATCCATGTGAAGCAGAGTTCCTCCCTAATCCAATTCAAGTGCAACTTGGACAATTGGATGGGAAACCAGAAATTCATCCCTTATTTGGCACCTATGTCTCTGGTGCAAACAGGTAACCTGTAAATGGTTCACCTCCCAGGCCCATGCCTACACTTATCAAGGGTATCAGAACTTGTCAGACATTTGGGATGCATGGCTAGGCTTACAAAAGGCCCTTCTAGTCATTAGCCTAGTAAACACCTAAGAACATATAAGCCATAGCTTAAAACTCAATAGCAAGAAACAGATTATAGTACATTTTGGGAAGACTACCACCCTTGGTAACTGCAGCATCAAAAAAACCCCTTAAAAGTTGATTCACAACTCAGGCATCTTGGAACTCACATAGATAGTAACCTAGCCTTTGACCGTATATGTCCAGGGTTGTAAGAAAATTGTTCTGTTACTCAGGTATAATTAAAGCCATGGCATTTAGGTACAGAGAGGTCATCATACTACTGTACTCGGCCCTCATCAGACCCATCATAAAGCATAATGCTTCCTTTGGTATGTACCTCACCAGACACATGCAGCAACTGAAACATCCACAAAAGTTCCTTACAAAAAGAATACAGGCAGTAAACACAGTCTCCTATGCTGATCGCTTCAAAGCCCTGTCTCTACTCAGTATCATACAGACTTTAGAGAGGTGATCTTTACATGGCATACAAAGCATCCCTGGACCCCGTTTGGATGAACCTTTTGCACATCCATAAAACAAACAGCATCAGAACTACTAGATTAAAATGCCTAAATTTTGCTTGCAACATAAACAGGACATGTTGGAGAGACAGATATGTTTCTCAGAGAATTCCCATTCTCTGGAACAGGCTCCCCGTCCATGTGAAGCAGAATTTCTCCCTATCCCTTTTTAAGCAGAACTTGGACTAATAGAAGGGTAATCAGAAATTCAGCTCTGGTCTGGCTCCTATGTCTCTGTTAGATAATGGGTTATGAATGTAAAGCACCACCCGTATAAATAAAACTTGTGGGTCACATTTGGGTTGAATGGCTAGACAATAAGGGCCCTAGTGGTCGTTGGCCTAATATATACAACTATGCAGTTTAACATGCACCTGGATGGACCTAGAGTAAGATTTAATCTGGTTTGTTAGCCCTCCAGCAAGACTGCAAATCACCTTCCTCATGTATAACATTTGTTTTTCAAAGTAAATAAAATAAAAAAAAAATAAGCATATACACTATATATAGGGATCTACTGAAATTAGAGTACACTTCAGTAGATCAACAGTAAAAACACGGATTTCAAAAAAAAAAAAAAAAGGCACCCTAACACACATGCCGCAAGACACAACCTTCAACCATGCAAAATACACACATGCCCCAAGACACAACCTTTAACCATGCAAAATAAATCTACTGCTTTCTTTTCCAAGGGGGCAAGCCCTCATGCACCCCCCTGTGAGCTCTCTCTCTCTCTCTCTCTATATATATATATATATATATATAGAGAGAGAGAGAGAAATATAGATATATACATATATATATATATATATATATATATATATATATATAGATATATACATATATATATATGTACTTAACCCCAAGACTGCACAGTTCCTGGGGAAGGGTCATATTCCCCCAACCCCAAGGATTGTAGAGTTCACACAACTGTCGACCTTCTGTTTTGTTGACCATAATGTGTCAACAAATCAACATTTGAGAATTTTGCTTTTTATAAGACCTGCTTTAAAATCAGATAGCTGCTCTGTAAACATATAGAAAACTGTAGAATGCTCATAATTTGTCCTGAAGATAAAAACAGGCTTGTGAAAATACACTGGTATTTCAGTCTTTTGAAGTAAGGTAGCTAATGTTAAACACCTATGCTGAAATTGTGTACTACTAATAAAGTGCAAACTATTTGAAATGTGTGGGGTATGAATTAAAGCTCATAATTTGAAAAGTGTGCAAAGATTAACAGATTGCATGAAAGAAATTGTAATATCTCTTCATCGAAGATATTTAAAGTCATAGTAGCCACATCAGCTACAAAATAAAACAATCATTTCAATTCAGCAAGTCTGGCCTTATTCCTAGAATTCTGATGTAGGACATATTCTAACCCTTGATGTCCTTCTATTTCACTGTTGTAGTATTCCTTACAGTAAGGATCTCCTGCCAAGTGCGACCTAACATCCGAAGAGTATACCAAAGCCTTTAGGTTGCTAAGGGTACGCCATACGTCACACATATGCTTCCCCTCATACAGTATAGGGCATAAAGGTGACATCCGGATGTACCATCCTCAGAACTTCTTTGCCTTCAGTCCAAACACCATCTTCAGTTGTTGATCTGAATGCTTGCTTTGTTTGCTGGTTCATCAAGCTGTTCTGAGATAAGTGCTCCATTGGGGTTTTGTTTTTATCTTTTTTTCCTTTGCTTTTGTTGCTTGTAGAGTTCATGTCATCCAGAAAGGGTGAATGTTAGTGTGGGAGTCAGATTCCCCATGAAGAGTGTTTTGTTGCTTGTAGAGTTCATGTCATCCAGAAAGGGTGAATGTTAGTGTGGGAGTCAGATTCCCCATGAAGAGTGTCTTGAGCAGTTTTTATTTTGTCTAAGTGCTTCACACGAACATACTCCCTGTTCTGTTTGCCAGGATTTCGTTTCGAAGGCCGTGTGTAGTCGGCTTTCCTCTTTGGCTCTATATTTAAAAAATAAATGTCTTAAGCTTTTGGCAAAAGTTGTTATGGAAGGGACTTCCCGCTGTGAGGGCCAGCTGTCTACAAAAAAGCCCAAGAAGGCTATGTCTTATTCTTCGGCTGTGCTGCCTCCTCTAGATGTCTCTTTCAAGGCTAATGATAGCCCGGAAGATTGCCTGGCTCCTGGGTTGGATTCCTATGCCATGACTGCTTCAGAGGCTACCCAAACTCCTATAGCTCAGAAATCCCCTTTTCCTGACACACCAGGTGCTGTCTGACTATCCTATACTTCTTAGCCACACTCCTTTTTCTCATCTTTCCCTGTCTCTCTTCCTGTATTGGTAAAGATTAATCAAGATTCCTGGATTTTTTTCCATCATTCACCAAGGGTATAACACAGTCTAGAAATGTCTTCCCCATTTCATGGGCATTCCTCAGCCACCTTAGGAACAATTGGCCTTTTTCCCCACAGGTGCATCAGGATCACTTGACTCTGGGAACTACTGAGAAAGTTCCAGTGTCTCAAAAGAGAAGGGATTGTATTCCAGAATGTTCTTGGTCCCCAGGAAAGAAGGCACTTGGAGACCCATTCTGGATCTCTCTCACCTAAACAGCTTTCTGTAGGTCCCTTCCTTTCGGATGTTGTCCTTTCAGACTTTTTCTTCTGCTGCTTCCTCAGACTTTTCTGGTTTTGCTGGACCTCATATCCCTATTCATTCCTTTAACAGGGAGTTTTTTATGTTTCTGTGTTGCTTCCTGGCATTTTCAGTTCTCTGCTTTGCCCTTTAGCCTTTCTGCTGCCCCAAGGGTATTCACCAAATGCCTCAATCCTGTGATTGCTTTTTGTAGGTTAAAAAGGTTGCATGTCTGTCACTAATTAGACAACCTACTTTTTCAGGCAGCCTCTGCAAAGATTCTACTATAGCAGCGTCATTTTGCCATTTCCATCCTGCAAAGCTGGGATTCATTATTAATTTCCAAAATTCTTTCCTGACCCTTGCACGGGGTCATGTGTTTCTGGGATGCAGGATCCAAACTGTTCCAATGATGGCATCCCTGCCTCCTCCCAGAGCTTTAACTCTTATTGTTTTCTTTCAATCCCTCCTTCCTCTGACCTCAGCCAGAGAATTTCTAAGAGCTCTGGGTTTCATGGCCACCACCATTTCTGTGCTCCCTCTAGCCAAACTCCACATGAGAAAGCTTCAATGGTTTCTAAAATAATTTTGGCTTCAGCACTGTCATCATCTACATTTCCTAGTCCGTCTTCCTCCATGCCTCAAGCTGGAAATTCATTGGTGGATTTGGCAGTTGTTCCTCAATCCAGGGCTTCCTTTTTTACCTTCACTCCCTCTCAGGAGCTGTTCGGACACTTCATATGTGGAATGGGGGGCTTCCCTCAGTTCTCTAAAAGTGCAGGGCCTCAGGTTGCTTCAACAAAGGAAAGACCATATCAGTGTCAAAGAGATGAGAGCTCTTCTATTGGCTATTCAAGCATTTCATCCTCGTTTCATTGCAGGGCCCCCAAGGTACTGACAGACAGTACCACAGTTATGTGGTATGTCAACAAGCAAAGGGGGGACAAGATCTCGTCACCTGTACAGGTTAGCACTTCAGGTGTGGCAGCTAGCTTTCCAGTATTGACATTTCAGGCAGTTTAAATTCCCTCAGGTCAGAAAATTGTGGAAGACTCTGTGAGCAGGTCCATATCACAATCCATCAAGTGGATGCTTCACAGGGATGTGTTTTTGGATGTTATCCAGCAGTGGGGTGCTCCTCAAGTAGATCTATTTGCCTCTCCTCTGAACAGACAACTTACACTTTTTTTGTGTCGGAGCCCCATGTCCTCTGGTCTGGAAGGTGGACGCCCTCTCTTTTCCATGGAAGGGGATGTTTCTTTCTCTTCCCTCCCCTTCCTCTCATTCAAAAGTCCTGTTCAAGATAAAACAGGATGCTACCAAAATCTTGCTGGTGACTCTCTTTTAGCTCAGGCAACATTGGTTCCCTCCTCTTTTGCATTTAGCCAAGTGCAGTCATCACAAGTGACCTCACAGGATGGACCTACTCACACAAGACAAGAGATCTCATCCATCCCCACCTGTCCACTCTTCAACTTACACTGTGGTTGATAGGATTTTGATTCCATATAGACATCTTTTTTTCTGAGGATGTGCTTAGCTTAGAGGCCAGAAATAAACACTACTAGGAAATCCTACTTAACCAAATGGAAGAGGTTTTCTGTTTGGTCTTTCTCTCATAATGTGGATCCACTTTCTGTGGATGTTCCTTCGGTTCTGTCATATCTATGTGAATTGCTCAATGCTAGACTGGCATATTCTTCTGTTAAGGCCCACTTGCTAGTGAGAAGGTTTAGCACAGTTTGGATGTGCATAGACAATTCAAATTTTATTTGTATAAGACCAAAGCTTTTTACACATCTGATCAGCTTTTTTGTTTCCTTTCATCCTAGATCTTTGGGATTGGCTGTTCACAAGCAAACTATTTCTTCTTGGATCTCTAAAGCCATTTATTTTTGTTTTTCTTTTCATGGCAAGAGCCTTCCTTTTTTCATTAAAACTCATTCTACTAAGGCTGCAGCTTCTTCTGCTGCTTTTTTCAAAGGTTCAGATACTAACTGTATTCTTGAAGCAGCTACCTGGACTTCTGTGCATACTTTTACCAAACACTATAAGTTGGATGAGATATCCAGGGCTAGAGCTGGTTTTGCCAAGTCCATTCTTCATGGCTTTCTGGAAGGCTCTGCTGGCCTTTCCTCCTCCTAATCTTCTTTTTGAGTTATTGTATTCTCCCTATTGTAAAGAATACTGCAACAGTGATATGGAAGGACATAGTATGATTGTGTACAGTATTACCATAACAGTCGATGTCATTCTTTTCACTGTTGCAGTATTCACTCCCTCCCTCCGCCCCTGGTCCTTTTTCCTTCTGGATGCACTTGTTACCTACTAGTATCCTTAGACTGTCGCTCCTACTGGGGCTTTTCATTTCTGAGAATGGTACGTCTGGACATCACCTTTTTGCCCTACACCATGCACGGGGACAATACATGTGACATACAGCATACACATTACAATCTAGAGGCTTTGGTATGCTGACAGGATGTCGGGCTGCCCTAGGCAGGGGATTTCTATTGTAAAGAATAATGTGACAGTGAAGAGAAGCACATGTACTGTTATGGTAAGATTTTACACACCTGTATTTTCTTTTATCTCTTTTATAATATTCATTACCTCAAATAGATTTGGTGCAGACTCTGTTTTCCATTTTCTAGTAATTACTTTTTTTTGACAGCCAACAAACTTAACTTACCGTATCTAGGCAACTCAGATCCTGTATCCCATCTCAAAAAAGTAGTTTCCTTACTTAGACATTTGCTAACCAGTATTTCTGATAGTGTGCTCTGTAGGGAAATTTTAAACTCTGCCAACTCATTACAGTCCCAAAACATATGTTCTCAGTTACCTCTTTCTTTTTTATCACACCTCCAAAATTTGATGTCAACCTATGGAAAAATTCTTTGAAAAACCTTATACTACAGCAGCAGCATTTTGCAAGTGTAGATAGGAGAGACAGCTCTGTTTTGTTAGAAAAAAAATGAAAATAAATATTATGGATCACTGCTTGCCTAGGAGAAGCAGTTAAAAAAAACATAGACGGGCTTTGCCTCCCTGCCAAAATGCAGGGGTTAATGTTTTTTGTTCTTCCAGGGTTTCAGTGTTCCTGGTTCAGTCTTTTAACGTTCGCTGTTTTGAATTTTCACCTTTCTGATAGGGACCCACACATATATACATATACACACACACAAATATATATATATATATATATATATATATATATATATATATATATGTATGTATGTATTAATATGTGTGTGTGTGTGTGTGTGTACACACACTTACACAGTGGATATAAAAAGGTCACACATCCCTGTTAAAATGTCAGGTTTTTGTGATATAAAAAAATGAGACCACAATAAATAATTTCAAAACATTTCCCACCTTTAATGTGACCTATTACCTGTACAATTAAATTGAAAAAGAAATCTGTTAGGGGGGAAAATATGAAAAATAAAAAAGTGTACAATAAGCTGGTTGCATAAGTGTGCACACCCTTAAACTAATACTTTCTTGTGTGTGCACACCCTTAAACTAATACTTTGTTAAAGCACCTTTTGATTTAATTACAGCATTCAGTCTTCTTGGGTACACAGCTGCCATCAGTTAGAGACTCTGATTAACCCCAAATACAGTTCAGCTGTCCTAGTAGGATTTTCCTGACCTTTACTCAGTTGCCTGCTACAGCAAAAGCCATGATTTGTAGAGAGCTTACAAAGCATCAAAGGGATCTCATTGTTGAAAGGTATCAGTCAGGAGAAGGATACAAAAAATTTCCACAGCATTGGATATACCATGGAACACAGTGAAGACAGTCATCACAAAGTGCAGAAAATGTAGGACAGCAGTGACGTTGCGAAGAACTGGATGTCCCTCCAAAATTGATGAAAAGACAAGACAAAAACTGTTCAGGGAGGCTGCCAAGAGACCTACAGCAACACTGAAGGAGCTGCAAGAGTTCCTGGCGTGTACTGATTGTGTACTACATGTGACAACAGTCTCCCTTATTCTCCATATGTCTGGACTATTGGGTAGGATTGCAAGACGGAAGCCTTTTCTTGCACAGAAAAACATCCAGGCCCGGCTAAAATTTACAAAACAATACATCATGTCTCCCAAAAGCATGTGGGAAAACGTGTTATGGTCTGATGAGACCAAGGTTGTACTTTTTGGCCCCAATTCCAAAAGGTACGTTTGGTGCAAAAACAACACTTACACCATCCCCACGGTGAAGCATGGTGGTGGCAGAATAATGATTTGGGATTGCTTTTCTTCAGCTGGAACTGGGGCTTTAGTCAAGGTGGAGGGAATTATGAACAGTTCCAGATACCAAAATCTTCAGGCATCTGCTAGAAAGCTGAAGATGAGGAGGAATTTCATCTTTCAACATGAGAATGACCCCAAGCATACACACAATTCAGCAAAAGAATGGGACCAGAAGAAAATTAAAGTTTTGGAATGGCCCAACCAGAGCCCAGACCTAAATCCAATAGAAAATCTGTGGGATGACCTGAAGAGGGCTGCACACAAGAGATGCCCCCGCAATCTGACAGATTTGGAGCGCTTTTGCAAGGAAGAGTGGGCAAATATTGCCAAGTCAAGATGTGCCATGCTGATAGACTCTTACCCAAGAAGACTAACTGCTGTAATTAAATCAAAAGGTGCATCAACAAAGTGTTAGTTTAAGGGTGTGCACACTTATGCAACCAGATTATTGTACGTTTTTTGTTTATTTTTTTTATATTTTCCCCCCTAACATATTTGTTTGTTTTTTCAATTGAATTGTACAGGTTATAGGTCACATTAAAGGTGGGAGAAGTTTTGAAATGATTTATTGTGGTCTCATTTTTTTATATCACAAAAACCTGGCATTTTAACAGGGGTGTGTACACTTTTTATATCCACTGTATATGTATGTATATATGTATATATATAGATATATATATATATTTATTTATATATATATATATATATATATATATATATATATATATATATATATATATATACACACACACACACACACATATTTATTTATTTTTGTACTTTTATGTGTAGACAGGATGCTGTGCTGCAGAAAATGTGCATGCACATAATTTGTTTGTTGCTGTACTTAATGTAGGCTGCGGTGGTGCGGTGGTTAGTGTTGTTGCCTTACAGCAAGAGGTTCCTATGTTCGATTCGTGGCTGGAGCCCCTTCTGTGTGGAGTCTGCATGTCCTCCCCATGGTCAAATTACATCTAAAGACATGCAGGAAGGTGCGTGTGTGAATGGTGTGCCTACTTTGAAGGTTGGGCGTCGGGCTGGCAACTTGGCACCATAAAAATCAACTGCCAATCATTTGCGAACCAGAGTTCCGCTGTTAGCGACCCCTAACCGGGATAAGCCAAAAAACATACAGCTGTACTTACTTAATAAGAAAATAGCCAAACCCATGACTGGGCATATTCAACAATAGAAATGACCTCTTGAGTCTACAGTAAGTTGATAGTTGTTAAAGCCTTCTTAGTGACCATATACATAATTCTGGAATGTGTCATCAAATCATCCTGAAATCAATGAAATCACAGAAAGTATAAGGTAATTGCCTTGTGACCATTTATATTTGATCAGTACCCATTCTTAGACCTTACTTTGCTTTTTTAAGGAGTGATAGGACAGTCCCTCTGGATTTGAATTTGTGGATACGCGTCCTGCTGTCTAACTTTTTTTATAAAGGAAGATAGTGTGTCACATTCCTTGGTCTGGAGTGGACATTTGTTCCAGAGAAGGGGAAGTCATTGTGTGATGA
Organism: Protopterus annectens; assembly: GCF_019279795.1. Taxonomy (NCBI): domain Eukaryota; kingdom Metazoa; phylum Chordata; order Ceratodontiformes; family Protopteridae; genus Protopterus; species Protopterus annectens. The sequence continues at coordinate 1,021,618,985 of NC_056745.1, read as the reverse complement.
GTCTCTCTCTCCACCTCAGTTTGCTTATTTGCGGAAAGAAGTTTAGGTGTCGGGATCAAGTGTTCGCTGGACTATTTGATTCTTGGTGATATAAGAAATCTTAGACTGCTTGATCCATGATGACACCAATAAGCAAGGCAAAGATGACTCTAAGGAGTCTGCAGAACACTGAATACAGGGAGAGAGCCCCCCCCACCTCTAATGTTAGTTTAAGCCTTTTAGTCCTGTGATAGTTTTTTTTGTGACCTCTGGGGTCTCCCCAACTACCTGATATGTCTAAGATATGCCCCAAAGAGAGCACTGTATTCTGTGATGGGCCTGATCAGTGCAGAATATATAGAGTTAAGAACAACTTTGAATCTAGAGGAGAGATGCCTTTTGTGATCAACTGCACCATGTAGAAGGATTTCCTAACCACTGTTGCAAAATGATGATTAAAGGAGAGAGAGAGAGAGAGTGAAAAGGAATTGTCTAACCATGGCCCAAAGACTCTCATGACATTTTCATTTTGAAGTGGGATGTTGTCTGTACTATAAGCTAGGTTGAAGAATTGTTTACCAAATGTGACAATATAGCACTTAGACTGAGGGCACTCAGTTTATAATCATCCATAAAATTGGTTAACTAGAGATCCCTGTTTTTAATTTTAAGATCAAAGAAGTGTACGCCGAACAGTAGCGACCCTAGTACAGATCCCTGAAAGACTCCACTGGCTACTTTTATGCTGTCTGAGGATGCACCTATCACCTTCAATGTGTGGGTTATATTCCTCAGCCAGTTTATCTACTTAACTACATAGGAATCAGTTTGGAGCACATTTAGTTTGTTAATTTTATTAGCATGTTGTATGGTATCATATGCTTTGGTGAGATCAAGATATGCTGTATGAAGGTTAAGACTGCTGTCCATGGCTCATGTTACTCCGTCAAGGAATTTTACCAGATTCATTTGACAAGATCTAGGCTTAACAAAGCCAAACTGATGGGAGTCATGTCTTGTAAGACTTTTAATGTTGTAGTTTATTAGGTCAGTTATGACCCATTGCACGACCTTGCAGATGAGGCTGGTCAGGATAATGGGTCTGTAGTTTCCAGGGTCCGTGGTGGGGCCGCCATTGTGAAATGGCATCACAACTGCATTGCGCCATACCTTAGGAACACAGCCAATGGCTAAGCTCAGGTTGAATACTTCACGAGCAGGTCCGCTAATCCATGTTTAGTGCTGTTCAGCAGGCAGCCACATATATTATCAGGTCCCATGAAGGATGTATTTTCTGTTTTGGAAAGTACCTTTAGCAGTGTTCTTTTGTGTTGATAGGGGATTTGAGATTCTTGGGAATATGTGTGTTTAGTATAGTTGTCCCGTGGGTGAAATGTGCACTGAATTTTCTTAGCTAATATATTTGCAATATCTGCGGGAATAGAGTAGATGGTAAAATTTGGAATAAGTTTGTTGCAATTCTGAGTGTTATTTCTTAATTTTGTGACATAAGTAAATAAGAATTTGTAATAATCCTTAACTTCTGATGCTTGAGTTCATGGGATGCCTTTGTTTTCCTGATGGTATTTTTCAGTACCTTTGTTAATTTTTTGATTTTGACCTGGACTTGCGTGTTTTTAGTTTTCTTGTATATTCTAAGCATTTCTCTTGTATTATATTGTTTATTTATGGATGTGGACCGCCAAGTTGGTTTGCTCTTGAACTTCCAATTTTGTTTGGTTCTGATAGGAATGGTCAGGTTAATACATGTATTTAAAATCTGTTTGCATAACTACTAGCTATGTCAAAATTGGGGGGGGGGGTTATAGTTATATGTGAGCTTTGATACTTCATCTTAGTGTTGCAGGAGGTTATTACATTTGTAGTACCATTTGTCAGAATAGTAAGTACACTCCTAAAACAGTTGATGGCAAGACCTTGCTCATCATAACTTAACAGAGATGACATTCTGTTAAGCTATTATCAGTGTTGTTGCAGTGAGTGAGTGGACTAAACTACTACAGTAGGAACAGGATAATGGATGTAGTTCTGAATTTCAGTGAGGTATTTGGCATTCATTACTGCAGCAAGTTGTTAATACATTTTTGTGATGTAAGTAAGAGGGTTCCATCACAAAAAAAAATTGTCAATTAGCTTACCTGCAAGCAGATGTCGAACTGTTATGAACATGGTACTCTATGATGTTGGGAAGATGAATAATAATTCATAGTCAATTTTACATGCATGGTATGTACTGTAAATAAATGTAATATTTTCTAAGCAGACCTCCTTCATAGAGGCTTTGTGTGTGAAGAGAACTGAAAACACTGTGCATTGTACCTGTTGCACTTTAGCATAAATGGGGCTAGAATTTTAATTCTACAAGAGCTACTAGCAGTAAAGTATTATTTTATTTCCTAGAAATTTATCTAGTGAAACAAATGGTAATTTTACTTCATATTACTTCTTGCACTGCTTTTCATTGCAATGCATTTATTTTTATTTTATTTCTTAGCCCATGGTTTGGGTTGTACCTGTATGTCATCTTTGCAGCAAAAACACAGTTTACTACTGTAATAGCTTTGCATTTGGTTTCTTTTTAATGTGTGTCTTTAGCATATTGGCCAGTGTGTTATCTGAAAAAATGTATTTAGATCAGAGCACTTACCCGGATAACAATTGTATGAATAAATAAACAGAATCTCTAGAAGATAATCTTATTACTTAAAGTATGGGTGACCTGTATATTGACACCCCTACTGGAGAACAAATGTTCTCCAGCAAGGTGTTAATATACAGGTAATGCCCACTGAGAAGCAAGTCTGCAGCTTCATGGCAGTATATTTAGCTGCTTTGAAGCTCGGACAGTAAAAAAAAAGCAAATGGGGATAACATTTTTGTTTGTTTCTTAAACAATGCTTTAGAAAAAGTAAATGCAATAAGAAAAATGTGTGTATATTTGTAAGTGCATGTGTAAATGGGTGCTTGCATGTGTTATTGAAAATGAGAGAGAGAGAGAGAAATGAGTGCCGACTGAAACAGGCAGTCCATCAGCACCACGATGGACTACTTGGCATTATTGACGGACTTTAATCCTCGTTTATTTACCCGAAAAATCAAGGCATTGCACTAAACAGCAAAATCAAGAACAGTAAAAAAAAAAAAAAAAGTGGGAGGAGTTGCAATGTCTTGCATTCTGTGTTTTTTTCATTCATTTATCCAACAAAACATCCGAGGATGTGTTCCCCTCGACAAAGTGGCTTTGCTACATGTGTGTGTTTCTATCTACGTATATGTGTGTTTATGTTTCTAAACATCTGTGTGTACTTCTGAATATGTGTGTATAGAAATTAACTCCTTGCTTAACGTGTATTTTGGATATGAAACATTTCCTCCAACAGCAATTAAATATACTACAGCAAGTTTGAAACATTAGGCAGAGGAACTATTTTAAATCAAAAATATAAACACTACTTAAAAATAACAGCTAGGCCATTCTCTAAGTGCAGTTAATACCCTCCTGGGTTAGTGTGTGCGTTATTTTGGAAATAATGCCCTTCCAGGGGTATAGGGCCTTAGAACACTCCTGGGTATGTGTTATTTCCACAGTAACACACACCCAATGATGCATTACTGCTTGCTTAAAAGATAATAAAGATAAAAGCAGTAAGCTTGCCTTCTTTTTACCAATTTTCTCTTTCAAATTTTCTTTACAGTGGAATTATTAAAATGCCTTTACATTTTCCTCAAATATTCTTCATCCTAAATGGACTAGCCTCTCAGAAAAACACGCACTCAGCAGTTATTTATCTTCACTGCTGCCACCTCGATTGGCTTCATGCATTATTTTATCTCTCTCTCTTTCTCTAGACCAAATTGCTATTAAATTGTAAAGCTTCTTTGTTTAGTGTCTGATTGTATTCATCAGAGCTCACCACTAAACAGGAAATGAAACACAGTACCAGTAAAATAACTCACCTTCTCAAGGAACATATAATTTCATTATGTGAAACATTATGAGAATTTTCCAGTTATATTAGATTCTCTATGGTTTTAAAATGTCACTGAATTTGGTTCAGTCTGCCTCCAGGAAATCTGTGTCTGTAGTATAGTTATGTGACATAGCCGAGACATTTTTGATTGTTTCTGTTAAATCATTTGCAGAATGCATGCATGGATGCTGTTGTGATAAAACAATGCTAAGTGTCATACACCACTATCACTTCTGTTTTCTGGAAAATTATGTTGTAGTTCTCATATGGAATAATTTTGTTTTATAGTACTGTTTGCAGCCTGCCAAGCAGATGAAATGTATTGCACAAGTACATCCCCCAAATTACTTGCTGTATAGGAAAACATATTCATCAGAGCAAATGTTTGTAAGGGACTTCTGTTAACAAGATACTGAACATCCCCTCTACATGGAGGAATGACTGAGAGCAGATATTAGTAAGTGCAAAACTGATCATCAGGAATTTTTTTTTTTGTTCTTAAAAACTTTATTTGCTGCAAAGTGACACAAAGCATTGCTCCATCTATAACACTCCACTCAGTTTGGAATACAGCAGCCTGTCAACATCTGCCTATATATTACAGGAAAACATTTCATTATAGTTTTCCATTATAACTTAGAGCCTTGTACAGTACAGTCACTGACATTTTCAGAATGCTTTATACTTCGGTATGTGTCTTTTGCTGGCTCAGAAACTAACATTCTGACATGAGCAGAAGTGTGTGCAACAACTCGAACACTGCATCAACACATCAGTTAGACAACAAATGTCAGCATTGTAACTAAGTTAAGACCATCGGGTATCCATAGTTACTATCTAGAGAAATTCTTTTTGTCTACTGTAGCAAGGCACCAGTGTTCGGATAGTGCATTCATTTAATATGTGCAGGGAATTTTCAGACAGTTTAACAGTGGCAGCCAAAAGGGGGTTTAACACGCACAGTTTGTGACAAGTGAAATGTGACTCCAGGGTTATGACCAGTACCGTATTTAATTCAGGCATGGGAGCTAATGCTGAGTGACACATTTCCAGTTTGCTTTTCTCAGCAGTGTATGCCAGCTGGTTTTAAGGATCGAATTGCGTTTTTAATCCTCCATTTCTTCAGTCTAATATGTCTGGGGGTGTGAAACTTATTCTAGATAATGTAATACCAGGTATAAGTTAAGTGTCTGGAATGAGTTACCAGAATGAAAAATGCATGTTTCAGGGAGATTTGCTGCAGGATTACATTGTGCATTATGTTAGCAAATTTTAGAACCAAATATCAGCGTTGTGATGAAGTCCAACACATGTGGAAGCAGATGGCATAATCTGGCTGTATCATTAACATGACAGTTTAATGATATGACAAAATATTGGAAATAGCTGTGATGCAATGCATTGTATGTTTAATTCTTCTCTGAAGACAGTGTAATTCTGGAACTGCGTATAGGACACAGTAACTTTTCATAGATCCTTCTATTATTTGTGCTTAGCCCCACTGGATACTTTTATAAACTTTAAACTGTATGGGATTTACCCTCAGGCATTCATTTGAGAATGTGCTGGTAAAGTCTGGATATATGTCATCTGGCCTGCGGTACTAATTTCATTAAGGGGATGACCTCATCAGTACTATTCTCCAAAAGAAGCTTAGTGAGAAAGACGGAGATTAGGCCAACTAACTACATTGCAGACCGCTGTGAAAGACTGAAGATACTTTCTCATAAATAGCTTGTAATTAAGGGCTGTCCTCTGAGAGTCATCAGTGAGTGATCTCCTAAAGCAGATTATGTCAAAGGCTAACACTGGAGAATTCTGGCTGTCATCCACAGTAGTTGTAACATTACATGTGATTGGTTTGGAAGCTATGGCTTTGTGTATTGGGACTGTTGCTTAGGGGAAGAGGTGGTAGTAGAGATTCTCGCTTCCATCTTGAGAATTACCACATTAGACCAAGTTATGTGTAGATTTTGGATTAACTGAAGTAATATAAAAGAGTTAAAACTGAGTAGATAATATTACATATTTGGCATCTTGCTTCCTCCCTTAGATGTCTGCTTACATTTACATTTGCTGACTGCAGGCGTAACATTATCCTATTGAAATGCATTCATTTTTTGCTATAATCAGCTGATCAAGGATAAATCAAAGAGATGGGGGGTAGTGATAAAGCAATGGATGGTATGCAGTAATATCATCTTACTGGTCACTGATTTGGTCATACATGATAGTCTCTTCAGGTCTATATTATAACGTCGACAGGGCAGAAGAGCGAACGGCCTTACGTCAACACATCTTCATTGAAACCACTAAATCTCGAATGGCCAGAAGAGCGATTATAAAAAATCGCTGGGCCAAAAAAAAAAAAAATAGACAAAATAAACTGGGGGGCTTTTCCCCCCACCCCCCCTACTTAAATATACCAACTCCAAGATCGCACCTAAGTGGAGGAAACCGCAAATTCCTGACAATGATCCAGCAATTTTTTTTCCTGGGAAAAAAATCGCTGTTTTGGCCATTCGAGAGTTGTGGTTTCGCTGAAGATGTGATAACGTAAGGGCATTCAATCATCTACCCTGTCAACGTTATAATATAGACCCGTCTCTTCTCTATCCACTGCTACATCTGATGATTCATTTCTTATAGGAGGACTGTATAATTAAGCCAAGCATTTTGTCTAAAGTGCCTACAAAGAGGATCCTTGGTATTTTGGTGATATGGTAGTCAAAGGAATGGAAGCGTGTCTTTTCAAAGATATCATCTGATGTTGTAAATCTTTATTCATTCCTTACTGTTAGGACCTCGGTTCCATCCTCGGAACCGACACAGCAGTTTCCAAGCTTGCACCAGCCAAAAACTCTCAGCTAAGACCTACCTGTAATACCCCTCTCATAGTTACTCCAGATCTCTTTTGCCGCGTATCTCGTCAGACGTGCCTAGCCATCTCTCTCAAAGCTAAGTGGAATTTTGTAATTTTTGGTGTAGTTTTTCTTCAAACTTTCTTGCTTTTTTAGTCAGTTTAGCCTTTTTTTTTACTATCGCCTATAACCTACGTCTATTTCATACCCTTTACCTTTGGTAATTTAATCTCTGCCATCGTTGGTACTGTCCCTCTCTCCTACCTTTGTTAGGCCTTTCTTTACCACTTGTGGTATTTTTTAAATACCAACATTGGTATTCTCTCCCTATTATTTCCTTCTTATTGTTGTTTCATTTAGGATACCCCTTTGTTGCCTGTACTATGTCAAAGTTAAGTTGGGGTTTTAACAGTGTGACAAGTGTGGGCATAAGATGCCCAACTCTGACGGTACACTCGATGCGTTTACTGTTTGGGCGTGGACCATATTAAAGCTGATTGTGACATTTGTGCTAGTTTTATAAATCGCATGCTAGCAGAATGGAAAAATAAGCTTATTTTGAAAGGTCTAATCAAAATACCTTTTTCAGAGGCTGTATCTGGGTCAAAGGTCTCACCGCCTCCAAAGACCACTTAGTCCCTACATCTCCGTTAGTTATAGAAATGAGTCAGCTCCGTGCTTCTCCGGCTTCCTAGACGCCGACCTCTTCAGCACCAGGCGCTGTCTTCTCCCTTGGTGCCATCTCTAATGTTGACTCCTATCTCGGTTCCAGCCTCGGCACCACCGGCTTCGGTGCCATCCTTGGTTCCGACATTGGCTTCCACGACTCTACCTGCTTTAGTACCATCCCCAGCCACAGTGCCGATAGCTTCTTTGACTCCACAGAATATGACCTCGTCTCCTAAAGTCGAATACCACCCAAGAACCAGATACTCTCCAATGTACAATCCTTTTTTGGGGCATTACTTTAGCCTTTTTCTCGAAAGACCTGATTCTCCTTCAGCAGCCTCATTTAGATCCACCAGGAGCCTTTCTGAACTAGATGGCGTGCGGGTTTTGGAACAGCTTCTGGCAGCTAGGGGATTGCCCACTCCAGCTAGACCTTCTGTCCCCTTTGGCTCGGAATCCTTCACAGCATGTTTTCCTGTATATCCTCCTCCAGCCTCTACCCAGGCCCCTGTAATCTTGGTACCACTGTCCACCCTGGTGCCTACTGTCTCGGCTCTGACTGCGGATTATTCTTGTCAGCATCGACCGCCCTTGCTGTATCTGCTCCGTTGGAGCTGGTGCACCCTTGGAGCAGTGTTTGGACTGTTGACACCTTGGTACCTAGCCCAGCACCTATTTTTTTACTGGCGCCATTTATGTCCACGGCTCCGATGGCTTCCAGTCCTCTCAGAGCTCCTCACCTGGAGGTCGGCTCCTCAGGGTGGGGTGTGACCCCAGTTCCAAGGTTGTCCTTCTTGGTTCTGGGCTCCCATCCCTCCTCTGGCAGGCCTGCTTTCCAAGTGATGGAGAGGGTTCTTGCCTACGCAGGCTTGCAGTCAGCATCAATGACATCGGCATCAGAACCCCCCCCCCCCCCAGCATGCAGTTGTCCCAACCCCCTACTTCGGGATCCCAGGCATGGGAGCCGCAAGACCTCCCTTTGAGGGGAATCCTTTCTGTTGAGTCCAAAGAAGATCCCATTGGGGAGCCAACCCTTTAGAAACTGTGAAGAGGAAGCATGATTATTGAGGAGTGAGGTGGGTCTGAAGTTAAAAAGTAGATTTTTTGTTTGTCCCTGGCTAGACATATTTTAATGGTCTAATTTAATGTGTGGGAGAATGCCTAAATAATCAAACTCATTCAGCATTTTCTCGTTTGGCTGGATTGGTTGCATAGTGACCTTCATGTAGAACCAGTGGAGTTTCCATAAATAATAGCTACTGGACTATAAACTGTGACAACCAGCAAATGAAATAATCAATAAAAAGTGAGTAAACAACCAACTGATTTTACTGACTATAGTGATAAATTTTTCAGCTAATCTGAATAGTTTTCCAAATCAAACCAAAAATTAAAATGCATTAAACATACAGTTTTAAATCATGGAGACTAGCAAGACTACATTCTGAAGAGTATTAAAATATATAGCGTATTTTGAGAGCAGAAATCCAGTAAGTCAGTGCCCATCATGGATGACTCTTGCCTACACAAACTGAAAAAAAAAAAATGAAATGTCAGTGTTGCAACAAGTAGCACACTCGTCTTTGGTGCAGAAGGCTGTGGGTTCTATTCCCACAACAGGTGGATAGATTGCTGACACTGCAGTGCAGCATAAAGGTGTTACTGCAGTCTTGCATGTGCCATCCTTCAGATGTGATGTTAGAGTGGTCATATCTGCTTGAGCTGGTGGTAGCTCAGCTGGATGTAAAACATCCTACAGCACCTATCAGAAATATTAGGGGTTGATTTATTTTGTCTGGCAGTTGGTGTGGAGGTAAAGGCTGTCAGCTGTAGTTCCTGTGATAAGGATTTGATTCTATTAGCCCCTATTTGCCTGTTGTGTGACCTTGAGCAAGTCAGTTAGGTAGACATTGCTCCTGGGTTGCCCCAGGAAAGGGAGTGTGTGTTTAGTGGGCATGCTTGGTTAACAAATGGATATTATCTTATTTTTTTGGCACAATGGTTACGGTCTTTACCTCAAAAATACAAGGTACAGGGTTTCTGTCCTCAGGTTATTGGTAAGGTTTATTATAATCCACAGACTGGTTGCCTAGTATTTGCCTAGTGATTAGCATCGCCTAAGTGCAGTAGTACCCTCCCATCTGCAAAGCATAGTCAAACCCAGCCCCACCCTCATTTGTTTGTTTATTTATTTAGTCAGCTGCTCCCAGGACAGGAAGGGTACTCATTGAAAAGCTAGGTAAGAATTTTCCCTGTAGCCAATGCAGCATTTGCTAGAGCTATGTATTTATGGTTCTTAAATAAAAATGAGCTTCCATTTTCATGAGATGAAATCCAGGAAATGTGCTTGTGATTTTTAAGTGTAATTTCTTGTATTGCTGTGATTTTATTATCATTTTAGTGCATTAATATGCAAAATTAAAACAAAAGTAAAGCAAACTGGCAGTATTATAAGCAATAAATATGAGAAGAAATATATATTGTCATGAATGAGTGCTGTGGCCTATAGCGACACATTTCATTAAAATTCTTTGTTTTTCCATTGCTTGCCATTTAGATTTGTGATTTTCTGTCTTTTTTCCTAGAAAAATGGAAAACCATTGTCTATAGCATTCATCTCACCTTCCTTCACATTGCTGCTCCTCCACTAGTCAAACCCCTTGCGCACACTTTCACAGTCTCTTCTTTACCGCTAGCATAGTCACTCCTCAGTTAAAGCATTCTCTGATCATCCTCCTCCTAAAGAAGTCATCTCCCTCCACAGCTTGGGTTTTTGGGGTAGTATCTCTTGTTTGTCTGTTCACAAAGATATGCAAAAAAATCATTTGCAGCCAACTATTTGAGGATAACATTAAATAGGGAATTCTTGGCAACAGGCAGCATGGTTTTAGAACTATGTACAGCACACAGTCTACACAGAAACTGATAAAATCAAACACTGACAGCAATGATCTGTTTTTGTTGACCTCACATATGCATTTGAAAGTGTGGACTATGTTTTATTTACTACAAAGAAAAAATAGAATATCTTGGTTTCAACTGTAATACTTTACTTTGATTTAGCAGTAAATTTGTACCAAAGGACATTTGTAGTCCAGTTAGGTGATAAATAGAACAGGAAATCTTCACTTGAGGAGTACCACAGGGACAGTTCTTGAACCCACAATATTCTCTGTATTTCTAAATGACATTACAAGCAAGTGAGATTGTATGAGCCTGCTAGAACCACTTCCTACAGAACCCTTAGAAAAATAACAGAGTACAATACATTTTTTGCAAAAAATCATAGTGGGCATCAGGCACCAGCAAAATCCCTGGGCACAGGTGAGCCCCAGTGACTTTTTCCTGGTTAAAGCTCTGAAGAAAGCAAAAATACCATCCATTTGCAGGTAAGGGAATGCACAGGTACCTGCAGTTAGTGGCAGACTGATGCCAGCATACCCTTCTTTTTTTTTTCTTCCTGCTCAGAGCACTAAACGTAGAGAAATGGAGGGGGCATTAATATAACTGCAGTCTTTCAGGATCGCTTCATGTAAGAAGGGACTTAATTGGCTCACAACTTTCTTTTTGCCATTTTTTTCCCTACCACTAATTTAATAACACTAAATGGAGCAGGAATCACCAAAAGTTGCAATCTTTCAGATCCACTTCTTCTAAAAACAGGATATGATTGGTTGCAGCATTAGCAAGGACCCATTGCTTGCCACCACACACTTACTGTGGGAGCCACATTTCTTCACTGTTTACCTGGATTTCTCATATGCAACTATTATTGCACTTCTTGACAAGATGTTTTTTGATAGCTGAAATGAAATTATCTGTTTATTTGGAAGCTTGTGACAGGTGTACAACCTCATGCTGACAGTTGCATTCAGAGCAAGATGAATTCTTCAGATTTAAGCCTTTGGAATTTTTCTTCATACAGAGAACCTGGTTAATGTTTCTTCCTTTGTACCTTAACAGTGTTTTTGCCCCCCCTAATTTTGTTTAAAAAGAGCCTCAAGTGCTTTCATATGGTGTATTGCCCCACAGGTAGAGGGAATTTGTGTACTGGAGGAATTAAGTTATGATTAGGGAGGTACTTGCATTCAGTGATGGAGAGTGAATACATACTAACACCATTCAGGTGTGGGGAGGGCAATTTGTCAAAATTAAGATCGCCAAGACAGGAGCTGAGGACCTAAGATTGGTGAGGATGAGTTTTTAAGCATTTATTTGCTTACAACAATGATGAGCAGTCTGTATGCACAACCTGAATGGATTTCACAAGTGTAGTGTCTGTACTTCCAACATTACTGTTGGCAGAAAGGGTATGGGTCAGGGAAGTGCTGTTAATCAGAGTCTTGTAATGCAGAGCACTTTGACTGTTATTTTGAGATGTAGAGCCCCTGATTTGTTTATTCTTCACATTGTCAGTATGATCTGAAAAAAGCTTCCCAAATCAATTCATTTGTACAAATTTGTATTTGTGTTATGTGTGACCTAGCAGCCCCCACTCCCTAGACAGTATAAATGGATATTGACATGGACTTGGTGGTTTCCGACTTCAATTCCCACTTATTGTAAAACTGGCCCTGTACAGAGGCATGCCCAAAAAATTTGCTGTAGCCTGTGTGTGTGTGTGGGTGGGAGGTTGGTCATTAATTTCTTTAATTTTAACCATAATCAAACCTCAGAAGTATGTGGTGAAAGTTGGTATAGCTTGTTTGTGGGGGCTGGAGCAGTGGGGTCTTTATTTCTTTAACCTTCCGCACAAGCCTCAGAGGTGTGCACAAATGGTTGAAATAGCTTGTGTTGGGACTAGGGATAGTATAGTCATTATTTCTTTAACTTTTTTCACAAACCTCAGAGGTGAGCTCAGAAGGTCACAATAGCTCATGCACTCCTAACTGTCTAGTAGCAACAAGTTAGAATAAATTACTGTGATAATTATTTCACTTTTTTTATAATCACATGTCAGACACCTGCACATGTAACTATCTTTTGGGAATGGGGTAAAGAGGCATGCTGTTTATATACATCTGAGAGCAATGTATGTCCTTTCATTTCACTGTTGCTTTATTCCTTACAATAGGGATCCCCTGCCAAGGGCGGCCCCATGTCTAGCAAGTATACAAAGCCGTTAGGTAGCTTAGGTTTCGCCATGTGTCACACGCTGGTTCAACAAGCCATTTTCAGATAAGTGCCCTATTGGAATTGTTACTGTTATCTTTTTTCCTTTTGTTTTGTTGCTTGTGGAGTTCATCTTATCCAGAAAGGGTAAATGCCAGTGTGGGGGAGAGATTCCCCATAAAGATCGTCACGAGCAGTGTTTATTTTGTCTCGCTGCTTCACATGACCATACATCCTGTTCCTTTTGTCAGGCTTTTGTCTCAAAGACTCTGCATAGTCGGCTCTCCTCTTTGGCCCTCTACTTGAAGAACCAATGTGTCACTTTTGTGTTGGTACATAAATAAACAAGTCTTCATGGGTTCTGTTCAAGCAACTTTATTCTATACAAACATATCACTAGTGGCTTATTGACTATGATTTAAATAACTTGTATACAAACTACTGCAATCATACAAACTCACTCTCTTTCTACTTCTACAAAATGGAACTAGGGATTGCATGTGTCTGGAATTTATACATGCATGCACAGCCTCGCATCCTTCTTAAAGAATTAGCGCACACATGTTACACTCTGATCTACATCCTCCCTCTTGGAAATAGATCATGCAATTTGTCATAAGATTATTTAGCATGTAGAAATTACAGATAATCTAAAGACATGCATTATACAATACCAAGTACAGATATGTATACAGTCAAGTCCATTTTGCTTTATATTTCACACTAGGCTTAGAAACTCATCCATATCGTGTGACATAAAATTGGGAATCAGATTTAGCAATTTTGACAGTCTCTGTGAAATGGTTGACCTGTGGAATGTCCGAATTACTTTCTGGAACAGAATCAGACTTTTGAACACATTGTGGTCTAGAAACAATGTCTGACTCATTCTTTGATTTAGAGTTTGCATCACAGATACAGTGTTGTGATTGCAATGATGGTGAATCTGATACAGGAAGATGATGTCTGCGATTCCTCCTATACTCCACACCCTCGGAGCTTACTAAATAGGATCGTGGCTCGGCACAGATGCCTGTAATCTGTCCTATTCGATCAAAACCTTTTGTTGTCTGAATTCGTACCGTCTCTCCTTCCCTCAACAAATGAAGTAATCTGTGCAATCTGTTTTAACTAGATTTCTGGATATTACGCTTCTTCAGCAACTGAGCTTTGATGGTTTTATTATTGTTAGAGTTAGGCTGCAATAAACTTGATGAAATAGGTAGTGTAGTTCTAGTTTGTCTGCAAAGTAGTCTTTGAGTAAGTGAGTCAAGAATATTATCACAAGGTATGTTTCTAAGATTAAGTAATTTTAAGAATACATCGGTATTGTCAAGTCTTGACTTTTCAAGTAATTGCTTTGCACTCTGTACTGCTCATTCAGCTAGACAATTGGATTGAGGATATTCTGGACTACTAGTGACCTCTACAATTCAGGACTACTAGTGACGTGTACAACGTCCCATTCTCTTGCAAATTTCTGAAACAACTGGCTAGTAAGTTGTGTACCATTGTCAGAATAAAGTTTTTGTGGACTACCATGAACAGAGAAATGACGTTTCAACTCAGTAATAACAACTACTGAGGTTAAGTTTGGTAGCAGATCAATCTCAAACTAATTTGAATAAGAGTCTACCAAAACCAAGTATTGGTGATTGTTCTACTCAAAGATATCAGTTGCTACAGTAGACCAGGGTAGTTCAGATATTGAATTTAGTTGAAGCAGTTCTCTTTCCAGATGTGCTCTGGTACTATTATATACAGGACAAGAAGGAAGACCTCTACCAATGTCTTTCAGTAATGAAGGCCAAAATACTAGTTCCTTTGCCCTTCTCTTAGTGGCTAATAAACTTGGATGACCACAATGCAAAATCTGAATATAATCTTGCTGTAAGGAAGCAGGAATAACAATTTTGGGACCTTTGAAAATAATGCCATCTTCCATCTACAGACCAATTCATCTCTGTAAAGATACGATTGCACCTCAGGTAATGCACTAGATTGCTTTGATGGCTATCCAACATTGATATAATGATTAAGCTTTTGTGAAATTCGATCAGTCATAGTGTGACCTCTCAACTCATCAAGTTTAGTGGTGGAAAACATACGCACTGACATTACATCATAGTCAAAAGTTTCAGCATCAAGCTGTTCTTTTGTATTTCTAGGCAATCTGGATAAGGTATCATCCAAATAGAGCAATTTACTTTTAGTGTAGACCATTTTGAAATTGTACTTTTGCAATTTGAGCATCATTCTTTGTAATCTCATTGGAGCAGAATGCATAGGCTTCTTTAGAATGGTAACTAGAGGTTGATAATCAGTTTCAATCTGGATAGCTCGACCATAAATATAATCATGAAACTTGGAACATTCGAAAACTATCACCAGAAGCTCTTTCTCAATTTGAGCATAATACATCACAGTTTGAGTAAGTGTCCTAGATGCACCGGCTACTGGTCTGCCCTCTTGAAGAATAACTGCACCAAGATATAATTTGAATCATCACAGGAAAAAACAACTGGTTTCACATCATAGTATCTTAACGTAGGTGGGGTGGCAGTTTTCTGCTTAAGGTCATCAGATGCCTACTGATGATGATCCAACCATGACAATACAACATTTTTGCATGTTAGCTCTCTCAAAGGTGCTATCAACTCACTGAAATCTGGTATAAACTTGCCTAAATAGTTGACAATGCCCAGAAAACACTGTAAACTTTGGACATTATCTGGTGCAGACATCTCTAAAATAACCATTTGTTTGGTTGAGTCATGTCTTAAGCCTGTACTTGTAAACAAATGACCTATGTACGTATCTTCTGGAAATATGAATATGCATTTCAGAGGATTGAGCTTCAAGTTTACTTCAGGTGCTCTGTCTAGAACTTTCTTGAGGTTTCTGTCATGCTCTGCTTCGCCATTGCTTCCAACTAAACCAATAGATCTTCTACTATTATGCAACAAGGATAACCTGAAAAAATTTGTTCCATTGCATGCTGAAAGAGTTCACTTGCATAATTTATTCCAAATGGCATCCTTAGGAATCTGTATCTGCCAAACAGAGTACCAAAAGTAGTTAGAAACAAGGATTTGCGATCAAGCATCACTTGCCAAAATTAACTGTCTGCATCGAAAACAGAAAATACAGTGGCATTCGGTATTAGAGCTCCAATTTCCTCAACTGTGCGCTTTGGACGATATAGTCTTTTTAATACTTTGTTCAAATCTCTAGGATCAATGCATATTCTGATTTCATCTGAGCCTTTCTTTTGAGCGGCTAACATGGATGACACCCATTCGGTTGGTTCTGTGACTGGACAAATCGCACCTTGCTGCACCATCTTATCCAACTGAGCTATAACCTTATTTTGCATTGCTATTGAAGCTCTTCTTGCTGGTCTGACTACTGGTGTGATCTTGGGATCTAATTTTATAAAATACACAACTGGAAGTTTGCCCAATTTATTATCAAAAACATCAGCATACTCTAAGAAAATGGCTTCGGGAAAACTTGAAATTGGACCTGCACTCACATGATGAACTTTTTTAACAAAAGAAAGAAGATTCATTCTCAAACTATCTTTGAGACCTAGTAAAGATTGCACTGGTCATTGGACTACATAGAATAATAAGTTGTAATAGTTCTCAGCCAAATAACATGAAAGTATTACTGAACTTTTCGTCTGAATTTATTCACAACCATACGCAACAAGTCTTGCACTGCTGATTACATTGAGTTGTTCATTAATTCCCACTTTTGCAAATGTGCCCACTGATATAACATTAGACTTTGACCCAGTGTCTACTTTGAGCTCTGTGGATTTTCCATTGATCCGAACCGTACAAAGCACTTCACTACTTTTTAATAAGTTTACTGTATCAACTCTTTCTACCCGAGGTGGTGGTGCTGCGGTAGCGTTGTTGCCTCACAGTAAGACGCTGTCCAGTTCGATTCTCAGCTAGAGCATCTTCTGTGTGGAGACATGCATGAATGGGTGTACCTTCGTTGAAGGTTGTGCGTCAGGGCTGGTAACTCGGCACGTAAAAATCAACTACCAATCATTAGCGGACTGGAGTTCTGCTGTGGCAACCCCTAACCAGGAAAAGCCGAAAGACACACCAACAACTGTATCAACTCTTTCACCAAGTACTGATACACCATCCACAAAGAAAGCTGAATGTTTCGCCCGTACTTGATCGGCTTGCTTTTTTGTGCAACTTTTCTTTACAACTGATTGATCTGCAAAACTTTGGAAATGGTTCCATTTTTTACACTTGTGGCATTGCTGACCATAAACACTTCTCTCTTTTAGATTTATGATTTGCACCACAATTGCGACAGTTAACAATAAAGCTAGACTTGGGTTTTTCTGGTGCACATTTGTGTTGCACTGAGCTGGTGGTGGAGTTTGCACTTTTTCTATAACTTTCTGGGAAGCTTTGTACCTTCTTTGGAAACCCTGTGGGTGCCCCTTGCCTAGGCCTGTTTCTGTTTGCCCACGTGTTGCATACTATCTACATTTGCTCTGGAGCTCACTGAAACCATATTTTTGTCACTCGCAAGCATATTTGTCTTTCTGTCACCTCATGGATCTGACAAATCTCTATTGCTTTGCTTAATGTCAAATCACTGTCACAAAGTAAAATCCTTCTCACTGCAGCATTAATAATACCACACACAGGTCTGTCCTTTATCAGTTCATCTCTCAAATCACCAAACTGACACGTTTTACCTCTGTTTCTCAAGTCAGTTATATATGCTGCAAATGTTTCCCCTGGTTTCTGATTTCTTGTATAAAACAAGTGCCTTTCTAATGAAATGTTCGTCTGGGGGGCTGCACATTACTTTGAACTTACACTTCAAACACTTGGGGTCTTCCCTTGATTCAGCTTGCATAACAATATGGCTGGGTCTGCACCTTCACCTTCACCTTCATATACTGCTGGCAGATATACTGACGAATGTTTATTCTATGGCCTCACATCCTGCTAGATTTAGCAAGATGAATGCCTTGGTGTGTGCCTCTTTATCTGCATAAGCTGCTTGTATGGAAATATCGTACTCTTGCTCAAATATTCTCCAGTTCTCTCCAATATTCTGATCAAATACAAGTGCATGAGGTTTTCAAAATCCATCTGCCATATTAACACGTACCAGTGAAGGTGCACGAATACACACATACACACAACAATTTGCTCAATGCTTTTGTGCTCTGTACTTAGACTTTCTCTCTTTAAGCTTATCGGAATTGTGCAAATGAACAACCTCTTAGTACTTTCAAATAACTGGACTTTGTGAAATAAACTTCTTGGGCTTCTCTGTGCTTTATTGCACGCAAAATATCTTTTCAGGTTTCTCGATGCTTTACTGTACTTTTCAAAATAGCTTTTCAAATTTCGCGATACTTTACTGTGCTTTGCAAAGTAGCTTTTTAGATTTCTCAATGCTTTACTGTACTGTGTGAAAGCCTTTTTGGCCTATCAGTGATTTATGAAACTTTGCAGAATAGATTTTCAGACTTTTCAATGCTTTACGGAGCTTTGCGGAATAATTTCTTGGACTTTTCGATGCATTATGAAATCTTTGGTAAAGGCAGAAATAGTAAAGTAATTTATCATCACTTGCTATGCTTGCGGAATTGGTAAAGGCAGAAATGCTAAAGTCATTTACTTTCAAAATTGGTAAAGGCAGAAATGCTAAAGTAATTGCTTGGAACTTTGACAACTGATCATGTATGACTGTAGCATTCCTGCCTTTGTCGATAAAGTCATCACGTTAAGAAACTTTCAAGAACTTTACGATGCAACTGAGCAATTCACTAGCACTCTAATATTCTTGTAATCTTTTGTAAGAAACACCTTTTATCAATGCAAGAAACATATCAAGCAACTGTACAATGCAAATAAATCGAACTTCTGTCACCCGAATTCAATATCTTTTGAAGTATTTGCAGTTTGCAAATTACTACATGCAATGGACTGAAATGTACCCTAACATGGTGGTACCTTGCTAGGCAACTCTTTAAAGTACAAGACGCACTCTGAGAATAGACACACCCAGCACAAGAGCTTTTCCTGAAATAACCATGCTTTGACTGGATTACACAAAATAGTTGCACTTTCCACACAGTGAACTCTCTGCAGTACATGCGCAGTAATAAGCACACACTGTAAGCACTTTTACATACTCTGAGATACTTTGAATAACTTTAATTACCCCTTAATGAAAAAGCAGCAAACCAAAGACCAGGAAGGAACCAGACCACAAAACTTCTAAGATTTCGTTCATTTAATAAAACACCATGAACTTCATCAGATGATGAAGTTTGTGATGTTTCATTAAACGCACGAAAGCTTGCAAGTTTTGTGGTCCGGTTCCTTCCTGGTCTTTAGTTTGCTGCTTTTTCATTTTTACTTTGTTCTTTGGAGTTGTTTAGCTGTTTTTGTTTAATTACCCCCTTGATACAAGTCGTAGTTACCCCATTGATACAAGTCGTAGTTATGCCCAAACACAGCACTTTGTCCAAACACAAGCAGTTGCCTTGTTTTATTTTTGCTTACTATACCCTTTTCTCTTTTCTTATTATATTCTTTTTGCTCGTTTAAGCCCTTTTTTATGCCCAGTGTACTTTTCTTGTTCTCGTTTTACTCTAAACATTCCCAATTCTGCCTTAAACACACACGTTTTGCCTTAAACATGCTTGTTTTTCCTTAAACATGTTAATTTTATATTTCAGTCCCCTTGTCAAATAGTTTTATCTTAAAAATTTTCTTTAGTTATCAAACTTTTTTGTACTTTCCGCTTGCCTGATAATGCGGTTTGTGCCATTGTAATGCCCTTTCTTGCCTCTTTTCACATTGAGTAAACAATTTGTATTATTTTTTTATTACCTTTGATTCTTTCTAGTTGTGTTTGTATTGTTTTCGTTTGGTTTCACCTTCACTGTCATCTTTACATCTCATGGCTTCAAATGTTCTTCTCTTTTCCATCCTGGTTCTGACACCATGTTGCTTTCGTGTTGGTACACGAATAAATGAGTCTTCATGGGTTCTGTTTAAGCAGCTTTATTCTGTACAAGCACATCACTATAGAGACTTACCTACTATGACTTAAGTAACTTGTATACAAACTAACTAATGCAATCATACTTGCTCAGTCTCTGGCTGCTTCTACAAAATGGCACTAGGGATTGCACGCATTTGGAATTTATAAATACACACACACACACACACACACAGCCTTGCATGCTTCTTAATGACATAGGGCACACACGTTACACTCTGATCTGCACAATGTTTTAAGCTTTTAGCACTATGGAAGGAACTTCCCATTCTGTGGGTCAGCTTTCTGCAAAGGAGGCGGCCAAGAAATCTAGAGCTGATCCTTCCGCTGTACCAGCTCTACCAGACAACTCTCCCAAGGATAGTGAATGCCTGCAGGATCGTCCAGCTCTGTTTTTGGATTCCTCTGCTGTGACTGCATCAGAAGCAGGCACGGATCTGCCCAGACAAACGTCCCTGGAGGTATTGCAGATGTCTGCTTTGGATGTTCAGGGGAACTGTGGCTGATTATTACCGAAGGGCCTAGCGGTGTTATTCAGATTTTGGTTAGGGAAGACTTGCCGACTACCATTTATAGAATGCTGTTCAGGGTCTGAGCCTTCTAAATTTTATATGCTGTAGGTCTGAGCCTTCTAAATTTTATAAGCCGGATGTCCCATTGAAAAAGAAACAAAACATGTTCCTGTTAAGGACCCTCAGAATGAATGGCAGCATTTCACTCAGGGGTTGTTTAATGCCCTTATGGCTTTAAAGCCTTCCCAAGGAGTTTCCGTATCTGCTCCATGTTGGTCCTGTACTCCCCTGAGAAAGCCTAGGGAACAGGATTCTTCTTTTGAGGAGGAGGGGGGATTCAGATGAGGAATTCCTTACTTATTTTTCTCAGATTCCTTCACTCTCAGACTGAGGTTTTGAGTGAGAGGAGTTCACTAGTCCTTACACTCCTTTTGAAGAAATTTTCTTTGGGGACATAATTTCCAGAATGATGGAATTTTTTTAAGTGGAACTGTGCCAGGGTTTCTGAGGTCCAGAAAAGGTATTATGAGCTTCTACAAATGGAGTCTCCTAGACATTCTGGTATTCTTCCTGTTTTGGATACCATGTTGGATGCCTTTTCTACTGTGTCCCAGCCCCCTGCCTCCCGAAAAACTGATAGGTTTTACAGGGTGCCTGATGATTGCAAATTTCTCTATGAATGTCCTTTTGCTGACCCCACTGTGGTGTCTGTGGTATTTATTTATTTATTTTATTTTACATTTGATGACCGGGAAAGTCCGATTGGACACAGGTCCATTTTCAGCGGAGGCCCGGGGAGAAAAGCTCCACATACAACAATTGCAACAAATCTAAAAGTACAATTAATTTTTTTTTTTTTTTTTTTTTTTTTACAAAACTGTAGTCATAAGGCATACAATTGTACATATATAGTAGCATATTTAACATTTCTTCATAGACATATATATCAATAGCAAGAGTAAAACATTGTTTTGCAAGAATAATTATTTGTTTGGCAGGCATAAAAGTAGACGGAAGGTAGTAGTAGGTACTGAGGTGATCTTTGGCAGAATCCTTGCAACCCTTCAGTGTTAGTGGATTAGCCTGGGGAGTCGCATGGGCACTGCAAATTGGTAATATAGTAGGTTTTGAATAGTTTCTTAAATAGTGAAGCAGAGCTGTTAGAAGTTATGTGCTTTGGGAATGAGTTCCAGATTTTTGTTATTGTACAGCCAAAGAGTGATTTACCTGCTTCATTCTTGTGTTTGATGACATTTATGAGATTTTGGTCTGTTGATCTTAAGGTTCGAGTGGTAGTATAGTGCTGTATTAGTTCCTGTAGTACTGGAGTTTTGTCAGGGAGGTAGTACAGTTTATGGGCTGTGAAGAGTTGAGTTGCAAGTAGTAGTTGGTGTAACTCCATCCAGTTGAGCTGTTTGAGGGAGAGAGAGTGGTGGAATCTATTACAGGCACCTGTAGCAAACTTAGCAATCTTACTATAGCAAGATGCCATTTTGTTTTGTTCGCTATGGTGAAGATTAATCAGTATTGGGGAGGCATAAAGTAGGGTGGATAATAGATGAGTTCTTGCAATGGTGGCTTTGGTATAGCTGGTCATGACTTGCCTGTTCCTATACAAGAGACCAAACTTTTTGTTTACCTTTTTGATTGTTTGGGCTATGTGTATGTCAAATCTGAGATAGTTGTCGATTACTACACCTAGGAGTTTAGTGTATGTTGTTGGAGTGATTGTGGTATTGTCCTTGGAGTTAATTGAGAAGTCATTATTTAGTACAGGAGATCTGCCAGGACTGAAGAAAATTAGCTTTGTTTTTTTGGGGTCGAGTAGAAGTTTAATGCTAGAAAACCATGCTTCAGCTGGAGTAAAGTTATTCTGTGTTATTCCACACACAACGAACAGTTCAAGAAAGATAAAAGCACAAACATAGTCCAAGTATAAAGCCAGCTCTTTATTTTCGATCTGGTACCTCGGCCTTTCGCCTTCAAAGGTGAAGGCGAAAGGCCGAGGTACCAGATCGAAAATAAAGAGCTGGCTTTATACTTGGACTTGGACTATGTTTGTGCTTTATTCTGTGTTATTGTTTGAAGTTCCCTTAAGGTAGGGGTGGCACATATGATAGTAGTGTCATCTGCATATTGCACTATAGAAGCAGAGGGAGATGATGCAGGTATTTGATTTGTAAGTAAGGAGAATAGTAAAGGACCAAGTATGGAGCCTTGAAGGACTCCTATAGTTACAGGTAGAAGGGAGAATAGTTGGTCTTGCCAGAGCACTGCTTGTTGACGGTCACTTAAATAGCTGTTGAACCACATTATGGTGTGGGAGTTTATGTTTAAGGTAGATAGAGTTTTTTGAAGCATGCTGTGGTTGACCATATCAAAGGCTTTTGCTAGGTCTAAGAATACAGATGATACAAAAAAGTCCATTGTTTCCTTGGTTGTTGACTATGTTGGTATATGACAGTAGTGTGGTTGTGGCACTATGGGAGGGCCAAAAGCCGTGTTGAGAAGTTGAGATAAGGTTATTTTTAGGAGGTATTGCATTAGTTGCATATGTACTACTTTTTCCAATATTTTTGATAAAGGTAATAAAATTGCGATTGGGCGGTAGTTGGTTAGTGCAAGAGAGCTACCGCATTTGTGGAGTGGAATAATGTGGGATATTTTCCACAGGTTAGGTATTTTACATTCAGGTATTGATCTATTTATGAGGATGGATACTAGGTAGGATATGGTGTCCGCTGATAGTTGAAGGAATTCAGCGGGAAGTTTGTTATTAGATAATGTGGTAAGTTTTAATTTTTTGAGGAGTTTAGTAATAAGTTTTGTTGGTGCAGGAGACAAGGAGAAGGTAGAGGAAGTTTGTTGTGCAGTAGGGTTTTAGGGATTGGAGAAGGTGAGGGGCTGGTGGTACTATTTAGAATGTTGGAAAGAGTTAGGACTGTTTCAGTAAAGAATTTGTTGAATTGGGTGGGGGTGTCTTCACTGTTGGATGGTACTATGGGTGTGCCAGTTTTGCCTGGGTGCAGTAATTTATTTATTGAGGCCCAGAAATTCTGAGGGTTGTTAGCATGTTTTTCTTGTAAGGTTGTGTAGTATTTGGCCTTATCTAATTTCATAAGTTGTTTGGCCTTGTTCCGGAGTGCTGAGTAGTTTTGTTTTGAGGCTGTGGTTTTAAGCTTATGATATTCAGCCCAGGCTCTGTCTCTGTCCTTCATTATGGTTTTTGTTTCTTTTGTTAACCAAGGGGCATAGTTTGTCTTAACTCTGATGGAACGGGGGCTAGTGCATGATGGTTTAGAATTTTGAGAAAGGTTGAGTTGAAGTAATCTACTGCCTCATCTAGGGGTAGGTGTTTTAGGGGAGACCAGTTACAGTATTTTAGGTCATTGTTTAGGTAGTTGGCTTTGAGGGTTTTTTTGTTGCGAACTGTTCTAAGGGTGGATTGGCTACTGTGGTGGGATTTATTCCTAATAAGGTAGGTTAGTTGGTGATCGCTCAAGCTGTCTGGTAGGCAGACTGATTGGTGTGCTATGGTGGGGTCAGACAGAAAAATTAAATCTAGGATGGAGTGACGCTTGGATTTCTTATCGATTCCTGTGGGGTTGTCTATGATTTGGGTAAAGCCATGGAGGTTGATATGGGTAGAGGGATTGTATTTGGTACAGTCGGACCAGTCTATGCTGAAATCTCCTAGGAGTATGGTCTCTTGTGGATGGGAGATGGACAGCCAGTATAAAAGGTTCTCCATAGTGGCAATGTTACCTGGTGGGATGTAGGCACCTGCTATAACTACATGTTTATTAGAGTTTAGTTTTAGTTTAGCAAGAATGAGTTCAATATCATTGACTTCTTGGGGGTTGTAGCTAAGTTGTTCCAATATGAGATGATTTTGATACATTATGGTGACACCTCCACCTTTTTTCCCTGTCCTATCCTTCCTTATAATATTATAGCCAGGGGGTGTAATCTCATTATCATGATGTTCTGGTCTGAACCAAGGTTCAGTTAGTATGGCTAAATCCGGTTTATATAATGCTAATAGGGCATGGAGGTCTTGAACTTAGTTAATTATGCTTCTTAAGTTGATGTTTAAGAAAAGAAGACATGTGGTTGGCCTGCTATAAAGAGGGTTTGGTTGGTTTAGGTTTGGGATGGGGTGAAGTGGGTCCTGGATTAGGGTATATGTCTCCACAGCAAGTGAGATTTTGGATTAGTTGTAGGTAGAGTTTAAGTAGTTTTTGTAGTATCTTATTTTGTTTCTGGGTAGAGTAGGGGTTAAGTTTGTTTGCTGGTTTATTATTTATACAGGAGTTCTGATGGGTTGGGGCAGGGTCACCTGGATATATAGGAAACTGGTTTAATTTTAGTGCATTGGTTATGGTGTCAGTTTGACCTTGGGTTTGATTGGGGAGATGAAGATGTGTGTGATAGGATGTGAGGATGGAGAACAGGAGAAGGACAAAAATAGTTACTATGTAGAAAGCTACCTTTTAGTGTGGGGAAGACATTCTGTTAAATTTGGTTCTTCCCTTTTTATGTTACTGTTGAGGTAGGAGAGGAGGAGTGAGTGAGAGTGGGAACTATAGAGTCAAATGGCTGAGGAGTAGTTAAATGAATTGGTGATAAGGGTGTGCCATATTATAACTAAGTGGGTGTTTATTGGCATGACCTGATTGGTTGATTGGGTGTGGGAGGGGTTTGGCAGGTATAAGTTTAACAGCACTAGGGGTGGGTGGGAATGGGGGCAGGGTAGGGGAGCAGAGTGAGCCTGAAGAGCCGAGGTGAGAAATGGCGGGCAAGGTAAGAAAAAAAAAGAAAAATCAGTCAATGTCAAGGTACAGAGCTAGTGGTAGCCATCAGATAAGGAGTAGAAGGAAAAGTATCTAGAGAGATAATGGTTAATGTTCTGAGATTGAGTTTGATATATTGTGAGCCATAGAAGGGATAACTGTGGGATACTGTACTTACTAGATGGCCATTTCTGAGTAGTTGTATGCTGTGTTAACCTGAGGCTACACAGGTGTGGAACAAGAGGAATATTTAATCAGAAACCTACTAATGTAGTGCTCCAGACTTTAGTAGGGCTAAGTGTGGAAAATGCATGGGAGGAGAATAAGTAGCTGGGCAAACACTGCCACCTAGTGGCCAAACTTTACAATGGCACTATGGTGGAGCTGGAGAGTAAGGAGAAGATTGGCCGGGAATGAGGAGGACAATGGGGAGAAGGGGATTATAGCAGGGACAGGCTGCTAGTGAACACGTGGCTGAGTCCTATACTGGGGCAGTACTGCTACTAGTTAATTTAGGATAAAACAGTTGCAAGTCAAATACACACACTTTACGAAACTGGAGGGAGTTTGAGGTTCTAATGGTTTAATTGTTCTCTTTGGTGACCTTTCTTTTAGAATGGAGAGGTTGCAAGGATCCTGTTGAAGCTATTTCCAGGGCAGGAAGCGCCCAAGTAGTAGGGATCACAGGACAAGCCTTTTCAATTACTGCCTTCTACGAAGTTTCTTCCTTCTGATAAAGACAACACAGCTATGGGAAGGCTAGTTAAGATTTAAGCCTCAGCCACCCTTGCTTTTAGGGTTGTCAGTTATCAGGCCCATATGTCAAGATAGATTTTGGTTCTTCTTTCTCAGGCCTGTCAGATAATTTCTGACCTTCCTGATTCTTAGGGTAAGACTTCTGCTCTCTCCTTGTTAGGGACAACTTCTCAGGTGGCTCGTCATTCGATTAAGTGCAGTGGTGATGCAGTAGATGTTTCTTCTAAGGCTGCAGCTTTTGGTTCTGTGATGAGATATTCCGGGCTTCAGCTACAACCTTTGCCTGACTATATTAAGGCTAAGTTGATGGCTGCCCCTATGTATAAGCAACACTTATTTGGTACAGCTGCTGCTGTTTAAGTCTTTTCAGGATAAGGGGTAAGGCTTTACGGGAATTGCAACATGTTTTTTTTTTTCTATCCTGTGCCTAAGTTTCAAAGGAATTACCCTAATAAGCTGGCCTTTGTTCGTAGGCAGTCTCGTCCTCCTCCCAAGGGTAAAAAGGGAGGGGAAAAGGTCTCCTTCTGCTAAAGCTACCCAGACTCCTGTGACACACACACACACACACACACACACACACACACACACACACACACACACACACACAAACGCACACGCACACGCACACACACGCACACATATCACCTTTTCCTGGCAAACCAGGTGCTGTCTGACTATCCTGTTCTTTTCAGCCACATTCCTCTTTCTCTTCATCTTTCCCTATCCCTTCCAGGATTCCTGGTTTCTGCTCATTATCCCTCTAGTGTACTGAATTGTCTGGAAATCTCTTCCCCTTTTCATGGGCATTCGTCAGCCCCCTCAGGAACAGTTGGCATTTTTTCCAGGGGTGCTTCAGGATCTTTTTTTCTCAAGGAACTATTCAGCCACTTCCACTTTCTCAAAGGGGGAAGGAGTTTTACTCCAAAATGTTCTTGTTCCCCAGAAAAGAAGGAACTTGGAGGCCCATTCTGGATCTCTTTCACCTAAACACCTTTCTGAAGGTCAGTTCCTTTCGGATGTTGTTCCTCCAGACTTTGTTCCCTATGCTGCTTTTTCAGGCTTTTCTCTATCTCAAGGATGCTTATCTTCACATCCCTATTCATCACCTTTTTAGGAAGTGTTTACATTTTTATGTTGCTTCCTGGCATTTTCAGTTTTCTCCTTTGGCCATTCTACTTCCTAAAGGGTATTCACCAAATGCTTCTGTGTTGTACTTGCTTTTTGCACGCTAAAGAGAATATAGGTCTTTCCTTCCTTAGACAATCTCCTTTTTTCAGGCATCTTCTGTAGAGATTCTACTGTAGCATCTTCACTTTGTTTTTTCTCTCTTGCAAAGCCTGGGGTTCACTATAAATTTCCAAAAGTCCTATCTGACTCCTTCACAGGAACATGTATTTCTGGAGTGCAGGATCCAGATTGTTCCAGTGCTGGCATCCCTGCCTTCTCCCAAGGCATTAGCTCTAATTTCCTTCTTTCAATCCCTTCTTCCTCTGGCATCAGTCACAGACAGGGAGTTTTTGAGAGCTCTAGGTTATATGGCTTCCACCATTCCTATGCTCCATTTTGCCAAACTCCACATGAGAAAACCTTAGTGGTTTCTAAAGTCAGTTTGGCTTCAGCATTTTCATCCCCTCAACTTCGTGCTTCCTCTTCCATGCCTCAAGCTGGAAATTCACTGGTGGATTCAGCAGTTGGCTGTCAATCCGGGACTCCCTCTTCCCTCCCAGTAGCTGTTTACAGACCCTTTGGCTCTCTAAAAGTTCAGGGTCCTTGTTCACCTCAACAAAGGAAAGACCACATCAGTGTCAGAGATGAGAGCTCTTTTGCTGGCTCTTGAAGTATTTCACCCTCTATTTTCCTCAGGGCCTCTCAAGGTGTTTGCAGAAAATACCACAGTGATGTGGTACGTAAACAAGCAAGGGGGGGAACGAGGTCTTATCTCCTATATTTGTTGGCACTTCTAGTGTGTGAACTTGCTATCCAGTATCGTATGACATTTCAGGTAGTTTATATTCCCTCAGGTCAGAACATTGTAGCAGACTCTCTGAGCAGGTCTGTAACTCAATCCCATGAGGGAATGTTTCACAGATATGTGTTTCTGGACATTGTTCACCAGTGAGGTACTTCTTAAGTGTCTCTTTTTGGCTCCCCTCTGAACAGACATCTTCCTCTTTTTTGTGTCAGAGTCCCAGGTCCTCTGGTTTGGAAGATGGACATCCTCTCTTTTTTCCTCAAAGGGGATATTTCTTTATGCCTTCCCTCCCCTTCCACTCATTCCAAAAGTCCTTTTCAAAATGCAGTGGGATGCTCTCCAAATATTGCTGGTGACTCCCTTTTAGCCCAGACAGCATTGGTTCCTTCTTCTTCTTCTGTATTTAGCCAAGGGAATCATCACAAGTTACCACACAGGATGGACCTACTCACACAAGACAAGGGATCTCTCATCCATTCCCACCTGTCCACTCTTCAACTGATACTGTGGATGATAGGACTTTGATTCCATACAGATACTTTTTTTTTCTGAGGATGTGCTTAGGCTCCTGCAGGACGCCAGGAAGGTTACAGCTATAAAATCCTACTTCTCCAAATGGAAGAGATTTTCTGTTGTGTGTCTTAAACATAACCTGGATCCATTTTCTGTGGATGTTCATGGGGTTCTGTCTTATCACTGTCAACTGCTCAATGCTGGGTTGACTTATTCTTCTGTTAAGGCCCACTTATCAGCTATTTCTGGTTGTCTGCCTTTATTAACTCCACTAGATTCTAAATTTGACGCTTAACAGTTTCTTGAAGGAGTCCTTCATATTAGGCCTCCCAGGAAGCCTTTCCCTCCTCCCTGGGATCTTAATTTTGTTTTGGAAACATTGTCCCAGGCTCCTTTTGAGCCTGCAGCTTCAGCTTCCTTACAGCATTGTTCTTGGAAGACTGTACGTTTGTTAGCCCTTACTTCTACCAGACAATTTACAAAATCTAACATTGTTTATAGAAGTACAGTGCTCTGTTCTCAGGACATAAGAGAGAAAAGCATAGTTTGAAGGTTTGTGGTTAAAACAAACTTGTTAAAAGAGAGAAAAAACTTATGGTCTTTCATTTATTTTTATGCTTTCAGTGTTGCATTGAGACGAATTATGAAATGCGCATATGGTATATACCCTCTATTGACATGTCAATCTGTCTTGTCTTTTGCTGCTTAGTAACCAATCGGTCAGTCTCTCTGGCAGTTATCTCAAAGGATTAAGGCTCTAATTTACAAACAAGCTACTTTCTGTAGTCAAGGGTACTGGATTTGATTCCTTCCCCTTCAGATTGTGCTCCCAGGTCACCACCACAAAGGAACATTTGCATCCAGTGGGCTTACCCATTTAACAAATGTATAAAATAACCAAAGTAAATAAAATCAGTGGTAGTTGTCAAACAGCCTGTCGCTGGATTGAAATTATTCTACTACAGCATTCTTTTACTGGTACGGAAAATTAGTAATTAGGTTTAGTATTTTTCAATTAACACCCAAATCTTTTGGCAGAGTGGGCTCCTTGATGGAAAGAATAGTGCTAATGTGGAAGGTGATTCTGCACATTTTATACTTGGTAAAATGTTTGTGTATAAAACTTGGATTTACAAGGACAAAACAAGTGAAAGTCTTTTCTCTAAAATTTGTATGGAGAGGGCAAGTAAGTTTGATTGGCTGGGTCATGGTGGTGGCCCAAACTCAGGAAGGATGATGGATTTGCCAGACTTCCACTGGTGTGTATTTGTAGGAAATCTGATGGTCTTACAGAGAGCTTGTACCAAGGTTCACATAGTGGGCAGTATGTAAGCTGGGAGTTTGAAAAAGGTGGGCATGGACAACTAGTCGACCTTTTTCAACATATTGGAATGAGGCAGAAAGAATAATGCAGAAAAGGCTAGGGTAGGGGA
The DNA here is from genome assembly GCF_019279795.1 of Protopterus annectens. Taxonomy (NCBI): domain Eukaryota; kingdom Metazoa; phylum Chordata; order Ceratodontiformes; family Protopteridae; genus Protopterus; species Protopterus annectens. Next base: position 1,021,589,328 of record NC_056745.1, on the reverse strand, counting down.
AAATGGAAGATGGTGGACTCCAGATGAGGATACACATGAGACTGAAATGCTCAAATTGGAGAATATGGCTACAAAATATAGGTATGGTGGTGGTGATGATGAAGTCTACTTGATGAAGGTGCTCATAAGGAAACTCAATAAACCATGCAGCATTAAGGAGCATTCAGATTGTCTTGTGTTCTTTTAGAAAAGTGTTAGGTTATGAGAATCTCACTCTGCACTGATGAAAAATTTGACAGGACCTACATTTTGTTTTTTTTTCCTTCCTTTGTGTCACTGTATTATTATAGTGTATGATCTAGTAATCAGTTTTCTGTTTGAAGCTCTTTCTATCCTAAATTTCATGAAGAATATATCTGCTTAATTGAGCTGAACCCAGAATAAGTTTTGTGTGCTTCTTGGATAAGGATAGATAAAAAACAATGTCAACAGGGAAAAGAATGTAGGGACTCGTGTATGGTGAGGAAGTTAGAGAAAGATGGTAAAATTAAGAGAGAACTACTGTGATCATAGGGTAATAAATGTGGAGTAAAGAAGATGAGGAGCGGTCTCAGAATATGAATAAGTATGTGGAAGACACCTGCTCTGCTTGTCATACATGCAGCTGTCCCTTTTAGGTAGGAATGAGGACAAATATAGTAAGACTGAAAAAAACTCAGAGGTAGTGATAACCAGGAGAAAATGGGTACTAGAAAAAGAGACAAGGAGGTTGAGCAGTTTAGGGTAAGCTAAGAAAAGGGTAGGATTTGGGGGAAGTAGAACCAAAAACAGTGAGAGCAGAAGTGATGAAGTGCTCTGCGGAGATTGAGCATATTTTTTACCCTGGGTAGAGAGTCGTCATTGAAGATAGCTCTATTTAAAAGAAAACAGCACATTATGAAACTTGCTATTTTACTGCTGAAACATTTTTAAATGTGGGCTTTATCCTCTGCACACCACTGTATTTAGATTACACTCCCAGACCTGTGCTACTTATCTGTATTTAATATATACCTGTACCCATGCTGCAGCCTTGAATTTGCCATATGTTATTGCACATTTGCACTTGTATTTCCACGATTACAAGAATTACATTTATGGTCCTTGGAATTTGTCAAGGCACCAGTGGCAGGGTAGTAGCATACTCCTAGAATGGTGTAGAGAGGGACTAGAAGGGAGAAGAGTAAGGAGAATCCTAGACACATTTAGTGAACCACAGGCATACACAGTGGACTTGTGTGCCTGCAGCCGACTAAGGACTGAATACGTCTGGTACAGTGTTAATAGTGCTCACATGATTTCCAGTGTTACAGTATTGTGTTGAGTTGTATGTATGGTTGTCGAAGAGTTTGTACAAATAGTGTACCACACTGTAAATGTAAATATGAAGTTGGACATATTTGGCTAATGTTCTAATACATTTATAAAAAGCTGCTACATGGCAACATGTATCAGCATTTATTAACACTAGAAAACTAAATGTATAATCCCAGGAAAGGGAATAATTTGATAGGGCATCCCTCTGTACATTGCTTTGATAGTCTTCTATCACCTAGGACCATAGAGGCCTTAATATTAAGGGATATTTTTTTTTTTGGGGGGGGTGTTGTTTGAGGGCTTGCAGTAAGAAAAAAAAAATATAAGATGTCACGTAGGCTCAAATGGATATGACAAGAAACAACTGTATAAAAGATTAAGCTGCCAAACAGTATATGCATGTAACGCAAAAGCTGGAACTAGACACTTAAAAAAAAAGCTGTTATACATAAAAGTTGGGAGTAATAACTTTTTAATACAATGACGGTTTCTGTAATGTTTTTAAATGACAGTGGTCTCACAGATAAATACAAAAACGAAAGAGTAGTGAACTATATTATAAAATGTAGAATGCAAATAGCTATGCTACAGGAGACACGTGGAAAGAACTGAACATGTGAATTTGATAAAGAAAGGTTTTCAGGAAGGTATTCAGCAGAATAACTGAGACAAAGGAAAAGATGACTATTTATATTAATTGCAAGAGGAGCTCCAATAATGATAGAAGAGGATACAAAAGATAGTAATGGTAGATTTGTAGTACTAAGGGGCTACTGGCAAGGGAGGAGGATTAATATGGCATGCATTTGTATTCCACCTAAAGCTGCTATAATGGAGCTTAAGAAAATCATGGGAGAAATAATCAGCTATCATTAAGGAATATTACTTATAGGTGGGGACTGGAATTTGATTTGCAACAGTGAAGATGTCTGGGGGGCCCCAGAAAATATAACAAAGGAGGGTAGATTTTTAAAGAAATTTATGAAAATATGTGGCATGGAAGATGTCAATTCTGTACTACGAGTTTGGAGTGAATTATTCCCCAAGATATGAAAACTAGGTTAGGTTAGACAGAATTTACATTTCACAGGAGCATGTACATTGGTCTTGATACACACCTGATAACTATTTCGGATCATGCTACAATAATAACTAAAATAAAAATACAGAGTAATGAAATAAAAATGAGACATTGGAGCTTTCCCACCAATCTTTTGAAAAGAGAGAAATTTAGGGAATGGGTAATGGAAATTATTCAGGAGCTATAAGAAAAGATAGAACTTTCTTCTGAAAATATAGCTAGTGAGGGGGATAAAATTAAAGAGGAGTTTAAAAACATAATGGAAGTAAAAGAAAGGGAGATATGGTTTAGAAGTAGCAATAATTATTTAGAGAGACTGACAAAGTATTGCAAAATAGGGGGAATCCCGCAGAACAAGAAGAGGAGCGACTGCAGAATGCTAAACAGAAAATAAGGGATTACCTCAATAATATGCATGAGTTTAGAAAGATTGCTGTTAAACAACTGTGTTTTGATAACTCTAGAGCACAAAAACATTTAGCATAACAACTCAGGCAGCAGAAAGTAGAAAGGGTCGTTACCAAGCTTAGGGATCCTATAACAAGGAAGATAACAGGACATCTTGTAAAAGTATTAGAAACATTTCATAAATTCAATGAAAGTCTGTATACAACAGAGAAATATGGAAAACAAGAAAAGGTACAAATGGAAATGTTTATGGAAAAATTAAATATGCCAAGGTTAGAGGTAGATGAGGCTCAGTTACTAACAGGATTGGAGGAGATAAGATAAAAATATTGATGTATAGCCAAGCTACAGGAAAATCCCCAGGAGTAGATGGTATTCCTGTGGAATTTTGGAAGTTTGGAAGCAAGGAGGGGAAAAACTGATAAAGATTTGGAAGGTTTTGTTTAACAGTATTTTAAGAGAAGGAGACGTACCAACATCCTAGAAGAAGTGGTGGTAGCTGTAATATCTTAAGAGGGTAAAGATCCATCATATCCAGCTTCATACAGGCCAATTTCAATACTAAACCATGATTATAGAGTGTTTGTCTATAATGGCTAGAAGAATTGCAAAAGTGATGCTAAATTTGATAGATATGGATCAGTGTGGTTGCAGCTATATCATATTATAGTACAATGTAAATAGTGAACGCTATTTCATCGTACCGATAATATCGAAACAACAAAATATCGAACAAACGGAACAGCAAATTTTTTCCCAGGGAAAAACACAAATTTAAGTTGGGGGCTATATTCCCCACATCCCCCTACTTAAATATACCAACTCCGAGATCGCACCATAGTGGAGGAAATGGCAAAGTCCCGAAGACGGCCCACCAAATTTTTTCCCTGGGAAAAAATTCGATGTTCCATGACTTCGCAATTTTGCCATTTCAACAGTATCGGATCGACTAAATAGCATTCGCTATTTAGTCCATCCAATAGCGTTGAATAGACCCGTGTGGTATTGTGGAGGGGAGGCCAACATTTGACAACATTAACCAAACATACAGTAGATGATCCAGAAGGAAGCAGAATGTAAGAAAATGACACTATTGTTGGTGGGTCTTGAGGCAGAGAAAGTGTGTGTCAGAGTAAGCTGGGACTTTATTAGCAGGGCAGTAGAAGCATTTACATTCCCTGATAAAATTATAAGGTTGATTAGAAGGATATATGAGGTATTGGAGGTGAAAATTATAGTGGGTGGGGTTCTCTCTGATAATTTCTGCTTGACCAAAGTAACCAGGCAGGGGGAGTCCTCTCTCCCCTTTGTTATTTGCATCATATTTAGAACCACTGGAAAGAAAATAAGGGACTCAGAAATTCAAGGATGTAATTGATATGGTAATCAAAATAACATGACACTATTTGAATATGATATTATTTTATACCTGACAAAACCAGAAAGGGACTTTACAGTGTTGTGGAACATATTTCACATCTTTTCGGACTATAAAATTAATGGTTAAAACAAAGGAAATAGTAAATTATGTACCCATACACAAAATAGTTCAGCAATATCCATGTTTATGGGGACATGATAAAATGAAGTATTTAGGAGTATGGATTAAAATTATTGTGGTGAGGCAGCTAAGGATATAAGGTAAAAGACTAAGCAAAAGGTGATACAAAAACTGAGAAAACTGAAGTTCTGATATATGGATATCAATAGTAAGATACAAGCAGTTACAATTTTCAGTCCCTTTAGTCTTACCCACAATTTGTCCTCTGGTTGAAAAAATTTGCCTGACCTGTGTATACCAATTAATGAAGAGATGAAGGATTTTATCTGGGAGGAGAAGATGGCAAGATTCAAATGGGAAACGCTGATTCTTCCAATAGAACAAGGTAGATTGGGATTACCTGATTTGAAGGTGTATTTCAGAGCAACACAGTTAAGACCCCTTTACATAGCACAAGCAGAAAACTGTAATTCCAAGTGGAAAGGGATGATGATGAACAGGGGGAAGCTCAAGAAACAAGGAGAGACTGGAATTTTGGATGTTGAACTTTGAAGAGAATAACCATAATCTACAGAATATTATATTCATAAAGTAGCAGAAAGTATTCTAAGAACTAAGCCAACACAGGAATGGAGGAAGGAGATTCTGCCAATAAGGATGACTGGAATTAGGAATACAGACAATAGGCAAGATGGGGCTGGAATTTATTGGAGAAAACTGGCAAAGGAACCAAGGTATTGGGAGAAATAACTAGAGAGGCAAAGGTAATAGAATGGGAAGATGCCAAAAATGTATTTGAAATGCAGGTTAGAGATTGCCTTCCCTATCAAGGGTTAATATCAGATTATAGGCAAAGAGAAATAAATAAAGGGGTCCTAAATGAAAGACCCACACTGGTCAAGTTTCTAGTAGATTCTAGAACAGGAGCTGCCGTTAAAAGAGGAGTAATTACTAGATCATATAAAATATTGCATGATGACTATAAGAATCAATCAGAGGAGGTCAGAAAACATTGGGAAGAGTGACTGAATAAGCAATTCACAAAGAAACAATGGGGGAATATATGTATGTCTCTCAAATATGCAACAGTACCTAGAATATTTAGGATCTTTGGTTGGAAGTGTTTACATAGGTATTTTTATATCCGAAGAAGACTAAAGAATTTTTCCTCAGGCAGACAGCAAATGTCGGAGGTGTGATGGGGAAGAAAAGGTAACTGGGAATACATTTTTTGGGAGTGTAATGAGCTGGCAGATTTTATAAGATCCCTGCAGACTGCTCTGTCAGAGATACTGGGTGAGCAAATTGGTATAACTAAGAAAATTATTTTTTTTTTTTTAGCTGTGATACAGAATTGGAATTGCTTAGATGTTGTAAGGCTTTGCTGAGTGTAACTGCCAAAAAAGCAACTATTAAAAATGGAAATCAAAGACTAAACTAACTTTACTAGAAGTAGCAAATATAGATTAAACAGCTGGAATTGGGATCTTTTGAAAAGGGTAGGAGCAAATTACATAGGAAAAATGGGAATTGTGGGAACAATATATGCAGAGGTGGAACGAGGTTTAAAAGAAGGTAGGATTTGAATGAGCTATGTAATATTTGAGTGACAATGACTGGATAGATTATAAGTGATGTATAACGTTTGCAGCTACAATTGTGTCAGCATGGTTTGTAATATATAATGTTTGCAACTAAGATTGTGTTAGTCTTTGTTTTCATTTATATAAATGTAAGATTGCCTATGTTGTATGTGAGAATTTAGTAAAGATGTTTCTTAAAAAAAAATATTAAGGAATAATTGATGTGCAAGCATGTAGGATACTGTTGAGTGGATTACTATGTTATTGATGACTGCTACAGTATTTCTTCTAAAAATAAGACAAGAATTGCTGAGTAAGGCACTCACCAAACCAGTTAATTTTTGGTCAGGAATGCTGCAACAATTAGGCAGTACCACATCATTCTTGCTGAGAAAAATCAGTGATTATTCTGAATAGCTGTCATTGCCTTAGCTCTTGTTACTTATTTACAATGCATGTGTTCTATTTACTGTTATCCACATTTGTTATTTAGAGCTTTTGTAGGAGTTGCTAAGAGAAGGCGTTCCTCTCTAAAAGCTGTGAGGAGATGTGTGAGCTGTCATTTATTTTTATATTCTTCAACATGAGACCACTGTAAATGGAGCTTGAGAAGTGGCATGGATTTTCCTTTTGGGAACTTTTGTAATGGTATTGACCAACCTAGGCAATCATACCCATTTTGTATTAACTGCAACGATAATGCTTTACCTCAAAGATCTGCTTTAACATCGGTGTCTCACAAAACCACACTTTTCACAAATATTCAGATTGCTTTCTTGGCCAGTATTCTGAATCATTCGAGTAGTTATTTTCCAGGAATATGAAAAGTATCTATACTGTACCTTTTTTATATCAATTTACCACCATGTGTTAAATGCACGATTAAGTATCAAATCTTATTTGTTGCGGCTATGTTAACCAATGGGATTAGTTAAATTACAGATGTTATGTTGTCCGTATCTCACCTTCGTTCTTGTAGTTTGGATTCGGAGCCGACCTTCGGCTCTGACTCAGCTGCATACTATAGCTCGAGAGGTTTTACTGGCTTGAGGCTAACCCCTATCCCAGCATGCCTAGCAGTAGTTACCTAGATCTCGTGTGCCGCTTGCTGCATCGAGATTGTGGATACTGGCTCAGGCTAAGTATTTTCTCTTTATTATATTTTTGAAGAAAAATATTTGCTCTTATCTAACTTGTTATCAGTAGATGTCCTTCAGTTTTCTACCTTTCCCTATCCCGTCCAACTTGCTTGTTGTGAACTAACCGTTTTCTCTCTGGCCCTTTCCCCCTTTTCTAAACCTGTTTAACTTAGAGGGTTCTTCATTTTTCCTGCCTTTCTTGATATCTATTAAGTTTTAAGGAGTTGCTGTTTAAGTTAGAGGCTCTCCTTAGGAGGGGAGTTCGCTGTTTAACTTAGAGGCTTCCCCCCTTCTCCTCTTTCCTGTCTAAAAAAAAAAAAGGGACTTTTTGTCTGTTTTTGCTAGTTTATCTTGTTAGTAGTGTGTTTTTTGTCTAGCAGGTTTCAAAAAGTGCGATTCGTGCTGCAAAAGATGTCCCTTACGGACGGGCACACGAGTTGCATGTATTGTTTAGGGCCACTTCACTTGCAGGATTCATGTTCTATTTGCCATGCATTTAGTTCATGAGTCCTGCAGGAGCGAAAGAACAAATTGATCTTAAGAGGGTTACTGAAGGGCCCCTTTGATGCTGCTGTGGAAGGGACTCAGCTAGCAAATAAACTGGAAAATCCCAAGCCTTCATCCTCTTCGGCTCCGATTTCAGAACTGTCAAAACAGGAGGACAAGTCACAAGTTAAGTCGGCCCTGACTTTCGGTTCCGACAAGACACTCTCACCTATGGCTCCATTTGTTGTTTTGGAGCCAGTAAGGTCTCATAAGCGATCCAGGTCTCATACCTTGGAACCGGTGTGGTCTGCTCCACAGTCTTCTTTATTACAATCTGTGGCAGGCAGTCACTGGTCTTCAATCCATTCATCTCGGTCATCCAGTAGACTCCCGGTTGATGATGTGTAGAGGGTGGTGAAGAGGCTTCTTAGGACACTAGCATTAGCTAAAATACTTTCAGGCCCATCCCAGATGGAAATGGTGCTGACATCCCAACTAACACCTGTATCAATTCCTCCTCGGACTCTTCTGAGCTCGGAACCGGAGTGTATGGAAGTCGTAGTGGTGGAACCATTGGTTCTGGTAACCTCCTCCGGTCTTTCGGTTCTGACTACCCGATCTCCTCTATACCCCCTTCTGTCAAGGGATCTGGGAGCTGACACTCCCTCATCGGCTCCAAGGGGGGAGGTGTGGCATCGGACCATTGCTGACCCTACTCTCCCTCTCAGAGCTTTGGCGCAGGTCAGCTCTGCTCCTACATCGGCCTTGGAGCCATCACCTTCGATTCGAAGGAGGTCTCCATCTTCTTCGGAGCCGGGGACTCTTTTGGGTCGGGACCGCAATGCCTTCGTGGTGATGAGGAGCATGCTGTCTGGTGAGACACCTCTACCCTCAACTCCATTGGCTCCTCAGCCTTCGGTGCCTGTGTCCACCTCTGAACCAACAGTCCGCCCCAAGCGTAGGGAACCCATGCTCCAGGACCCCCCATTGGGTGATCCCACCTCTTCTGAAACCTCCACTGAGCATTCCTCAGAAGAGGTCCCTTGGAAGAGGACTTGCAAGAGGAAGCATGTGGACCCCCCTGAGTCCTTGACATCAGACACAGACTTGGATGACTCAGAAGGGTTCCCACGGTCCCCCTCTGAAGATGTCTCCTTTTCAGACATCTTAGAAATCCTTAGACAGAGGGGTGACTGGAAGTCCCTTGCCCCTTCTGAAGATGAGTCTGTGTACTTGGATGGATTCGGTTCCTGACCCTCCACCTCTTGGGTATCTCTTCCTTTTGACCCACTATTGCATGTAGCGAGTTGGAAGGCTTGGAGCTATCCAGACACGATGGAACTAGTTCCGCGGAGGTCCAATAAATTCATTACAGCCCCTGAAGAAACTTCATCTGTCCATCCACCGAATAAAGAGTCTGGTACGATGGACAGATATGGGAAGTGTATGTTTTCTTCAGCGACCTATACACTCAGGTTGCTGAACTATTTGTCACTCTTTACAAAGCTTCAAAGGGATGTCTTCAAAGAGTCAGGAGATACCTTACAGGATCCTACAGCTATGGGAGCCTCAGACAAGGCGGCTTCTCAGCTTGCGACCTTGACTTCGGTGGTTAACTCCTCCATGCGGCTAATTCCTTACGCAGCTGATGGGGCAAGCAGGGTAGCAGGCACCGGGGTGGCCTTACGCAGACACTTCTGGATGTGCCTTTGTCATTTTGCAGAGCCCTTCAAGTCTTCCTTTACTAATGCCCGCTTTGTTGGCTTGTCCTTATTCAGGCCTCAGGTAAAATAGACTCTTACCAGGTGTGAACAGGATGGCAAAACTCTCTCTGCCATGGGAGTGCATTTTTCTGCTTCATCTAGGCCCTATCCTAAGGGCCAGAACAGCTGAAAGATGTGGTTCTGGAAATCCCAGGGAGCTTTGCCTGACACACGTGGTGATTTTTTTCCCCCAGGGGCAGAGGGGGAAATAACAGTGGAAGACCCTGGTCGGGGGAGAGTCCTCAGAATCAGGGTGACAGCGATACCTTCACTGGCAGACCCTTTCAGTGGTCCTGAAGGGAAGCCTGACTGTCCTACCCTAGAGACAGTTGGGGGGAGATTATCCTTGTACCCAAAAGCCTGCCAGACAATCACAGAAGATACATGGGTACTATTGATAATATCCGGAGGTTACAATATCCCCTTCTCCCAACTTCCCCGTCAAAAATGCAACACACTATCCCAGATGTTCCACCCAGTCTTCAGAATCAAGCAACACACTATCCCAGATGTTCCACCCAATATTCAGAATCAAGCAAACCTAGAGGTTGAAAGGTTGCTAAGAAAAAGGGTCATTCAGGAAGTAAACGCAGACCACATCTGATCCGGAACTTACTCATGGTTCTTTTTAGTTCCAAAGAAAACAGAGGACTGGAGACCCATATTGGATCTCAGCAGGCTGAACAAATCAGTAAAGAAAACAAAGTTCCGGATGGTAACACTGCAGCCCATTCTTCCCTTTCTGGGACAGGACAATTGGATGTGCTCTATCGTTCTCCAGGATGCGTACTACCACATAAAAACGAGGAGATGGTCAAGGAGATATCTACGCTTCCGGCTGGGAGCCAGTCACTATCAGTTCAGAGCACTGCCCTTTGCTCTCACCACAGCCACCAGGGTGTTCACCAAATGCATGGCAGTAGTTATGGCTCACCTGAGCCATCTAGGATTCCAGGTGTTTCCATATCTAGACGATTGGCTCCTTACTGCCATCACCGAGCATCAGCTAATCAGGGCAAGGGAATCCACAATTCACTCTTCTTCTCAACTAGGGATCACCATAAACTATGAAAAGTCTGCCTTTATAGGGGCAGATTTAGACACAAGGGCTATGGTAACAAAGCTGCCTCAAGAAAGAGTATTAACGATCTGTCGCCAAGTTGCAATGCTATTGATAAAAGAGAGAGTTCAGGCAAGATTTATCCTCAAGGTACTGGGTTCTATGGTAGCGGCAATCACTCTGGTCCCTATGGTTCGCTTCCACATGAGAATTTTGCAGTGGCTCCTCTTTGCACAATGGTCATTCCAGCATTTACCCATGTCACATCAGATTCTGATCATGCAATCCTGCAAAAAGGATCTGAAGTGGTGGCTTCACTCCCCTATGGTAACAATAGGCAGGCCATTTCTACCCCCAACCTGTAGCCACAGTGACCATGGACACTTCCCAGATGGGGGGGCATTATCTTGGACAGACTGTTCGAGAAACTTGGCAGGGACACGAGTACCACTTGCACATCAATGTCCTGGAGATGAGAGTGGTGCTTCTGGCGTTGCAAGCACTTCAGGACTTTCTACCTACAGGCACTATAGCAATTCAGACGGACACTATGTCAGTTGTATGGTTCATCAACAAACAGGGTGGAACCAGGTCTTACCCCTTGTGTCAAGAGGCTCTATGAGTTTGACAATGGGTGATGTCTTCCCAACATTTTCTGGTTGCAATGCACATCCCGGGGAAATCCAACGTGATACCTCAACGGATCCTGGAAACTATCGCCCCATAAGCCTGACTAGCTTGGTCTGCAAAGCTATGGAAAGGATCATCATGGACCTCATAAATAAAGATATTGGGGACCTACAGACACTGGATCCTACCCAGTTCGGCTTTGTTAAGGGCAGATCCTGCCTCTTAAACCTGGTTGATTTCTTTGAAACAGTCACCAAGGCCATTGACGAGGGGAAGGTGGTCCACACAGCCTACCTGGACCTCGCAATAGCCTTCGATACAATACCCCACTCGGGCATTATAGATAAGCTCACCAGCTTAAATATAAACCCCTATGTCACTAGATGGATTGCAAACTGGCTCAAGGACAGAACCCACATGGTTAGAATTGCTGGAGCCATGTCAGACTCAAACCAGTTACAAGTGGTGTCCCACAAGGCTCAGTCCTGGGACCTCTCTTGTTTGGTATATATTTCTCGGAGGTACAGGCCAACATGGAAGGACTGTGGCTGACCAAGTTCGCAGATGACTGCAAACTGGGTGCCATAATCGACTCTCCAGCCGACACAAGCATCCTTCAAAAGGGCCTCATAGAAACAGACAACTGGTGCCAGAGCCATGGCCTCAAGCTAAATGCCAAAAAGTGTATAATCATCCCCTTTGGCAAAAACAAAGTGCCCACAAATTACCACATAGGTGGTAATCCATTAAGTACAGAAGAAGTAATTAGGAACCTGGGGGCCCAAGTTGATAGCAATCTCATTTGACAACCACGTGGCTAAAGTGGTTAGAAAAACATTTTATATAGCCCACCTAATCATGAAGGGATTCACATCTAGATCATGGGAGGTCATCGTGCCTCTTTACTTATCCCTCATCAGGCCCATAATTGAGTACAATGCCCCTTTTGGGATGTACCTTACCAGACACCTGCAGCAACTGGAAAGACCCCAAAAGTACCTCACCAAGAGGATCAAAGGGCTCAAACAGATGCCATATGCTGCCCGGTTAAAGAAACTCCAGCTGTACTCAGTGGCATACCGCCTGTTCAGAGGCAATCTGTGCCTGATATATAAAGCCATGTCCAACCCGGAATTAATGGACATGCTGCACCTCAGAAAATCCAAATCCCATCGAGCTACGCGCTCGAGAGACTTGAACCTCAGCACTGAAATAAATAGGACATGCTGGAGGGACAGATTCATAACCCAGAGGCTCCCTTCACTCTGGAATAAAATCCCAGTCCAGGTTAGGCAGAGTCCCTCATTGACTCTCAAGAGGAATCTTGATGAGTGGATGGGAGATCGTAGGTTTACCCCGGGTATCACTTCTGTGTCACTGTTAGACAGAGGCACAGTATACTAACCTCGAAATAGGGCATAGCAAAATAAATTTAAAATGGGTGGCGAAAGCCAAACACATTCTGGCTAGGCTTATAAATGCCCTAGGGCAGATAGCCTAGTATGAACCTATGAACCTATAGAGGACAAGCTCAGCTGGGCTATTCTGATGCCTCACGAGTGATCCCTGAAGCAGGAAGTTGAGGACTTGATTTTTCACAAATGGGGCCAGCCTTGCTGCAGTCTGTTTGCCACCCCCCTCAACAGCAAATGCAGCAGCTACTTTGCCCTAGTCCCACCACCGGGGCAGTCACCCAGGGATGCACTTGTTCATGATTGGCCCCCAGGACTGCTTTATGCCTTTCCCCTGATCCCCAAGGTTCTTCTGAAAGCATAGTCATTGGGTTGCAAGTTAATCTTCATTGCCCCTTACTGGCCTCATCAAATATGGTTCCCATTCCTTTGGTCTCACTGACAGGGGGAGCCTTGGATCCTGGACCCAGCGCCATATCTCTTGATGCATCAGTCGAGGGCTCTTCATCCTTCCATTCAAACTCTCAAGTTGGCAGCTTGGTTTCTCCACTTTCAGTTTTAGCCAGGCTTCCCGATGTTTCTCCAGTAGTTCAGCACATTTTTATTTCCTCCCATAAGCCCACTACTAGGAAACTTTATGCTAGTAAATGGAAGAGGTTTTCTTGTTGGGCAGGCAAAAATCAGGTTGATCCTTTTACTGCACCCATTTCAAAGATTCTCGAATTTCTTGCTGAAACTTTTGAGCGAGGAGCAGCTGCAGCCACTATCTGGGTTCAGCTAGCTGCCATTTCTAATTTCCTTATGGGAGAAATGGGGTCCAATATCATGTCCCATAGACTATGTAAGGCACTCCTAAGAGGTGCTACTCTCTTAAGCCCTCCAATAAGAGAACCTCTCCCTCCCAGGATCTAAATTTAGTTTTAGATGCTCTGATTCTTCCCCCCTTTGAACCATCTGCTTCTTGTCCGTTCAAATTTCTGACTTGGAAGACCTTTTTCTTGGTTGCAATTACCTCAGCTAGAAGGGTTTCAGAATTACAGGCCTAATCTATTTGTCCCCCTTACTTGATTTTCCATAAAGATTGGGTTTCTCTCAGAACCAGCCCCTCTTTCTTACCCAAGGTATGTTCTGGCTACAATTTAAATCAATCCCTTGAGCTTCCTGTTTTCTTCCCCAATCATGGTAACAAGGCAGAGTATAAGCTTCATCAATTGGGCGTTCATAGACAGTTACGTTTCTATCACAGGACCAAGGACTTCAGAAAATCTGACCAATTGTTCATATCCTTTGCGGACAATAAAAAAGGTTGTGCAGTCTCAAAGGTGACTTTATCTAAGTGGCTTTCAGACACTATAAAACATGTCTATGATTTGTGTAAACAAAAACTTCCAGGGAAAATTAAAGGGCACTCAACAAGGGCCTTCGCTACCTCTATTGCTTTTCAAGCCAGACTGCCTTTGGATTCGATCTGTGCGGCAGCTACATGGGCTAATTCCCATACCTTTATCACTCATTACAAAGTAGATTTGGCCTCCCACAACAGGGCATCCTTTGGTTCCACGGTCATGAAGAGTTTTTTCCAGTGAGCCACCCAAGAATCAGGTGCTGGGGACGCTGTCCCAAACAGCAAGAATGAAGGCGAGATATGGACAACATAACATGAAGAAGTTATGTACTCACCATAATGTTCCATGTTTGTTGTCCTTGATCTCGCCTTCCTTCTTGCGTCCCCCCTCCTTCCCCCTTCCTGGAGGATCGAGAGAAATTCCTTGTTTTTTATTGGTTATACTATCTGAGTTTCCCTTTTACCATACCTTTTGGTTAGTCCTAGTCTTCCATTCTTACTCTTGCGGATGGTTTACACCTTTATACGTAGGTGTCCTGTGATATGTAAAATAGAGTATACCTTTTTCGAATTGTATGGTCTAGTACTGGGTTATCACAAACGAGATCTGGGTAACTACTGCTAGGCATGCTGGGATAGGGGCTAGCCTCGAGCCAATAAAAGCCCTCAAGCTATTATATGCGGCCGAGTCGGAGCCGATGTTCGGCTCTGAACCCAAACAGCAAGAAGGAAGGCGAGATCAAGGACAACAAACATGGAACGTTATGGTGAGTACATAACTTCTTTTTTTGTAAGAAGAAGTGAAATGTATAGGAAGCATTTGGAAAAAAAGATAGATACAGAGAGCATTTTCCCTTCTGTTTGTTTTTTCCGTAGCGGAATGAAATGCAGCATCTGGTGTTACTGATGCTCCAATCATTAGCATTTCTGTTCTTCAAAACCTAAATGGCTTGTGAGTCTTAGTGACTTGAGATGGCAGTCAGAGATGATGTTAAAGATCCATATTCTCAAAAGAAAAAAAAACTATTACTCATTTAGAAGTCTTCAAAAGTATCTATTGATTGGAGCATGTGGAGTCCTGTTGTTAAGCCGGACTAAGAAAACACAAATTAAGATGGCATGCAGTTCACATACCTTTTTAAGAATATTTTCATCACTTTTAGATGCACGCTGGAAATGTTTGAGAAGAATGCTGCATGCTGATCATAGAAAAGCAAATTATGCTGTCATTTCCAGGCAACTGATTAAACACACATTTTCAGTAGCACTTACACTGCATTCTTGTGTTTGGAGTGTCAGCTGGCTTATTATTTCAGAAAACAAATGTGTTAATGAAGATGTTGTGCTCTTAGAATATTCGCAAAGGAAATAGAAGTGATTGAATGTTGTGGATGTGCCTAAAGGAACGCAAAGTAAATGCTAATATAACTGACAAAAATGCAGTTTATAAAGGCATCTGTCTGACATAAACAGTAGAATGAAAAGTTAAACATCCTGTAATTGAGGCCCATAGGATAAATGTAAATGATCCCTAAAGGACATACCAGTATTTCAGCTACATGGTTTCTGAATGTCCAGGAATAAGCATAATGCTACTACAGTGTGTACAACATTGATAAAGAAAGCACCCACTGGATGGGATCAGACATAGTGGTCCGTGTTAAATCTAATAGTAAATGGGCTGTCATTTTACTTGCATCTGTCTAATATCAATTCCACTGTAATCCATTATTTTGTAGTAGTTGCACCGCACATACAAGTGCCATTCCTCCAGCTAGTGTAGTTGAGGCTACACTTTAACAGAATCAACTTTAATCACATCTAATTCTTCAAAAACCAAAGTTATGACTTCTACTTATTATACAAAGCATTCAGTTAGACCCCAAAGTTTGAATTTCTTAACAGGTAAAAAGTAAATTTATAGTATTCCTGATGAAACCATCTTCAAGTAAGCAAACAGAAAATGTTCCTATTTTTCACAGCTTTATAGTACCACTAAGCTAAAACCAAGTTAAAAGTGGGATGTAGTGACTACAGACTGCCAATAATTTCTTGTATAACAGTTGGAAATCCTCTTACTGCTGTGTCTTTGTTCAATAGAAAAGTCTTTTCAGCACCTCCAACCTTTTTAGGTAAGTCTTCAGGAATGGAGCACAGGCTATTGTTCAATTTGTTGATACTTTGTTGAAGTATATTCTAGCAGTGGAACTGAGATGAATATCAGATGCATGCATTCTATGAGCACATTTTTGTGTTTTTAAAAAAAATGAGAGAGAAAGAGGTTGATTGTGTGTGTGTGTACTTATAAATAAATTCAAAACATGGGGATCATATACATAAAGATAGATCATAACTCTTCAAAGTACCTATCAGTTGAATTAAATATGACCAGGAAGTCATCTTTCATATCATTGAGCGCATATTGCTAAAATTTAAGCTGTTGAATAAATTAATCATACAGATATGATTAATTAAACATTTAAAACAAAACATAAAGAAACAAACTGAATCATTTGCAAACTCCAAAAAAGAATAATAATCTTAATGTGTGGCAGATGTTAAAGTGGTTTATGCTTCATAAAATTAGGATCATAGGAAGTTACTAGGCTATTGGCCCTGAGGCCCTTACAAGTCTAGCCAAGAATGTAGTCATGTTCCAACAAGTCAGCAGCCTATGCCACTGTCCAGCAGGGACATAGGCGGAATCCCAGGGGTGTGTTTTGTGTTCCCCATCCAGTTGTCCAGGTTGCGCTTAAAAAGCTTTAATGAGGTACTCTGCCTTACGTGGAGAGGGAGTCTATTCCACAAAAGGGGGAGTTTCTGGGACACAAATCTGTCATGCCAACAAGTCCTGTTGATGTCACAGACTAGGTTGAGGTCTTGCGTGTGGGTTACTCAAATGGAGCTAGACTTGCACGTATGCAGCAGTCCCATCAGGGCTGGGTCTGAGATTGCTTTTTATACCAGACAGAGGTCACCTCTGAGGAGTCTGTAGGAGGCTGAGTAGAGGGACAGGGCTTTTAGCATATTTGTGTAGGGTAGATGCTTGAGGCCCTAGAGTCACCTAGTGAGGAATCTCTGTGGTCTCTCCAGCTGCTGCATGTGCTTTGTAAGGTACATGCCGAAAGGGGCATTGTATTCAATAATCGGTCTTATAAGGGAAGAATATAGGGATGTTATGACCACCTTTTTCCTGGATGAGATACCCTTAATAATGAGGTGGGCCATGTAGAAAACTTTCCGTACAACGGAGGCAATATGATGGTCAAAAGTCAATTTGCTACCAACCTGGGTTCTCAAGTCCCTCACAACTGATTGCATGCTTAATGCCCTGTTATCCATGTCATAATTTGTGGGGAGGTCCTTCTCCCTGAGAGGGATGCTGATGCATTTTTGGCATTCAGTTTGAGGCCATGTTTCTGGCACCAGTCATTTGTTTGGGTGAGACTCTCTTGGAGGATGTCCACATCACTAAGGGAATTGATGACAGCACCCAGCTTGCAGTCATCTGAAAACTTGGTCAGCCATAGCCAACTAGATTTGGCCCGCACCTCTGAGAAGTATATCCCAAGCAACAGAGGCCCCAAGACCGATCCCAGGGGTACACCACTTGTTACTGGGCTACTGCTTGAGGTGGCTTCCCCTATTTTGACTAGGTGGGTTCTGTCAGTGAGCTTGTTTGCTACCCATCTGGTAACATATGGATTGATGCCTATTTGAGTGAGTTTATCTGTTATACCTGAGTGGGGAATAGTATCAAAGGCCTTGGCCAGGTCAAGGTAGGCGGTTTGCACCATCTTCCCCTCGTCTATGGCCTTAGTGACTGTCTCAAAGAAGTCAACAAAATTTAACAAGCATGACCTTCCCTTGACAAAACCAAACTGTGCAGGATCAAGTGCCTGGAGGTCGCCAATGTCCTTGCTAATGAGGTCCATGATAATACACTCTATGGCCTTGCAGATCAGGATAGTTAGGCTGATGGGTGTATAATTTCCTGGATTGATGGACGCTCCACCTTTGTGCAAAGGGATAACAGTAATTGTCCTCTACTCAGATGGGACGAAGCTGGTACTCAGGCTTTGGTTGAATAGCATGCCTAATGGTGCTGCAAGTTCCTGCCTGAGTTCATGTAGGATGCAGCCTGGGATGTTATTGGGTCCCATGGAGGCTGTATTTTTTGCCTGTGAGAGGGCAGTGATGACTTGCTCCATAGAGATAAGGAAAGGGGACACTTACTGGGGATGTCCTGTTTTACTGATGGGGGGAGGGGGGGCAGAGGAGTGAAGTTTTCACTGAACCTCTCTGCCAGCAGGTTGGGTATATCTACAGGGTTTGTGTATGTGGTGCCCTTAACCACCAGTTCTGAGCAGATCTGGGTGCTTCCCTTGAGATTGCGAACATATGTGAAGAAAGCCTTATGATTGTCTTTAGTAGATGTGGCCAGTTTGGACTCAAAGTTTGCTTTGGAGGATTTCACTAGTGCTCTTATTTGCTTGTTCAGGCTAAGGAAAGAGTACTCCCAATTAGACACCTGCTCCTTCTTTGTCCTGGACGGCAATTTTTTTCCTTGTATTATAGAGTTTGCTTATTGTAGATGTCCACCAGACAGGTTTACTGTTCCTTGAGGAGGAGGATTTTGCCCTGTCTGGTATTCCTGATTCCATGCAGCTATATAAATGCTGATATAGTACTTTGGTACTTTTGGTTTATATAATTGAATCATACATTTTACTTATTTATTTATTTTTACCGTATTTAGTGATGTCTAAACAGATAATACGCATGTTAGCTTATGCATTTTTCTGATGTTTAAGTGAAGTCCAAAAGTTGAATATGAATACTAATTTCACTATTTCTAAGTCAGAGAATATGAGGGCAGTGTAGTAAGACATAAACCAACAGATCTAGTTAGACTTGCAGGTACCATAGTTGAGTCTTGACCCTGTGAAAAACCACTCTGTTCTTTAAAGCTGCTAAGATTGCTTTGAGAGATCCTTTGGTACCATGTAAGCCTGCTTAAAGCAAACCATACTTGTTCACATAATGGGGGGGGGGCATGTGTTACCACTAAAGCTTTGCATTAGGCAGTATACACAATGGTAATGCTGTGCTTTAGAATGTCTATGTTGCCAGTACCCTTGGTTGTAAATTTTTCTTGTCAGTGCGTTGGCTTAAGACTGTTTTTTTTTTTCTTTCTCTTGTTTTGAAAAGTAATAATCCTTTCCCCTCTTTCTCTTGTTTTGAAAAGTAATAATCCTTTCCCCACATAGTGCCATGTAATTTTGCTTAGCATGAGCCAGTTTACCTCTGTTCAAGGGAAGCTGCATATATTACCCATAATACTTTGAGGTCTGTGCAGCACTATTATTTTTATTAATCATTTTGACTGAGACAAGTACATGCAATGAATGAAGATGGTTGGAAATGATCATGTATGTATAGGACTGAGAAAACAGAGCAGTTCAACTCTCTCTTTTTTGTAGAGTATATATTGCTGCGAGGTTACATCGACACTGAGAATGCTCCCAGAGTTTTGTGGAAGTTACAAAATGAAGAAACGTTGCAAATTGTTGTGTTTGGAACTATAAAATTAGTCAGTACTCTGGCAGGTATTTCTAGATTTAGAAGGAAGGTAGCACTTAAGGCAGTTCTGTTGCTTGAATGGGAGTTATTGTTTTGAAATCTGGTAGGAGGGCTTTTCACAGCCTGGGAGCAGCAAGTTTTTAAGTCCTGTCCTGTCCATAGAGGCCTTGTGTTATGTAGGAACATTTAGCCTTAGTTCCTCCATAGAATCTAGTGTTCTAGTGGGTTTATATACAGAGAGTAGGCCCATTAAACGTTTACATGGGTCCTCTAATAATTTGCATGCTCCAAACAGTTGGAATAGTGTAACCATGGCTGACAACCTATCTTCTTTAAGAGCTGTTGAAAATCACAGTGATGATCTCTGAGATTAGCACCACTTGCATGTTTGGCTACCCTGCAATAGATGAGATCATCTGGAGGCCATTAGGCAATGTTGTCACAATTTGGGTGTCAAAGAGAAATATGAACTGGGCAGTATAGAAAAACAGTGCTCCAATTTAAATCAGTCATTTTTTTTATTATGACAGCAGTATTGGCATATTTGTTAATGGACGTGAGATCCCAGATATTTTTCTTTGCTTACCATTTCATTGGTAGCAGTATCTAAAGAAGTAGTCATCATCATCATCCTCATCATCTTTCAGCTGTTCCTGTTAGGGGTTGCCACAGCAGATCATCTGTTTCCATTTCTTCCTGTCCTCTGCATCTTGCTCCGTCACACCAACCACCTGCATGTCCTCTCTCACCACATCCATAAACCTTATCTTAGGCCTTCCTCTTTTCCTGTTACCTGGTAGTTTAATCCTTAGCATCTTTTTCCAAATGTTCTCAGCATCCCTCCTCAGCACATGTCCAAACCAACGTAATCTTGCCTCTCTGGCTTTGTCTCCAAACCTTCCAACCTGGGCTGACCCTCTAATATACTTATTCCTAATCCTGTCCACCCTTGTCACACCTAGTGCAAATCTTAACATCTTTAACTCTGCCACATCCAGCTCTAACTCCTGCCTTTTTGTCAATGCCACTGTCTCCAACCCATATAACATAGCTGGTCTCACTACCCTCTTGTAGACCTTTCCTTTCACTCTTACTGGTACTCATCTGTCACAAATCACTCCTGACACTTCTCCACCCACTCCATCCTGTCTGTACTCTCTTCTTCACCTCTCTTCCACACTCACCTTTACTCTGAACTGTTGATCCCAAGTATTTAAACTCATCCACCTTCACCATCTCTACTCCTTGCATCCTCACCATTCCTCTATCCTCCCTGTCATTTACACACATCTATTCTAAGTCCTGCTGACCTTCATTCCTCTTCTCTCTAGAGCATATCTCCATCTCTCCAGGGTCTCCTCCACCTGTTCCCTACTCTCACTACAGATCACAATGTCATCTGCAAACATCATAGTCCACGGGGACTCCTGTCTGATCTCGTCTGTCAACCTGTCCATCACCATTGCAAATAAGAAAGGGCTCAAAGTTGATCCTTGATGTAATACCACCTCCACCTTAAACGCATCCATCACTCCCACCGTAGACCTTACCACTGTCACACTACCCTCGTACATATCCTGTACCACTCTTACATACTTCTCTGACACTCCCGACTTCCTTATACAATACCACAACTCTTCTCTATGCACCCTGTCATATGCTTTCTCTAAGTCTACAAAAACACAATGCAACTTATTCTGACCTTCTCCATCAACACTCGTAGTGATGCTCAGTAATTTCCCCTTTTTGGGTTCACTTAGAAAACCATCTCTATTATATTTTCTGGATTCAGGTGAATGCTCTGTCTTGCTAAATGTTCCTCTGTTCGAAAGAGGCCTGAAATAGAGAATGGATCAATTAAATTTCTGGAACATGGTGTGTGTAATGCAGTAATGTGCTGTCAACACCCAACATAACACAACTGGTGCCATTTTTCCTGTGGTGGTGGTTATAAAATTGTCTAGAACTATATGTTTATAGGTAATTATGAGGCATGAGGTCCAGGAGATCATTGAAGATTATAGCCCAGTTTCACAGTTGCCCCAGAACACTGTCTTAAGTGACTTGTTCAGATTCACCCAGTAGACAAATGGGAGTATGAGGAAGTTAAACCCTCGACTACATAAAGCAGCTTGTTAACAGCTCATAACCATAATAATACTCTGTGCTAATTGTCAGGCATAACACTTAAACTAATAATTTGGGATAACTTGCTACTACAGAAGTTGGTTCTCGTTGGTGCCACTACAGTTATCTCACTGAGTCCTTCCAAAGATATCATTATTGATCCAAGTAAACTCTGTAATAACAGTTGTAGCAATGACATGATATATTGTCTCAAATTCCTTGGACAAATAAAAGAAGATGATTTAGTGGTCTGTACATCATCTCATTGGATGATCTTGTCATTACTGGCTGGCTGGGAGCACGACAGCCTCAGTGAGTTAGGGGTAGAACCTTTGAGGGGAAAATATTTGAAGTTGCCAAGCTCTATGATTTACTTTTAAGGAGTAGTTTTTACTATCCAGTAGGATGAGGTGTCAAGGGACTGTTGTCCTGGGAAAGGTGAGGGACAACTATTCTGAACCATTTGATTTAGTGTCTTCAGCCCCAGAACTCCTGTTCAAATAAGTATGCCTACTGTCTTTAACAGTCTGATCTCAGACCTGCTTTGTTTAACCCTGTTGGTTCCGAAAGACATTTATAGCATATTCTGCATGGTCAGAGTTGCCCATTTTTCTCTATTTTTGGATAGGTAAGGTAGATGTATTTTTTTTGTACTTGACAGTTGACTGGTTATGTGAACTAATCAAATTACTCTTTTCAGCTATCATCTGTGCTAAGGCAGCAAATAAATCAGTAATACCTATAGTCTTGGTACAGTTGAAGCAAATATTATGATACATAAAATGCAAGCATCTGAGACAGGGCTCCATATAGGTAAAAAACAATAAATGTTACAATGTGAAAAAGTAGATTGAGTTCATAAAGAGGAAAGCAACAGAGTTGTATTGAACCCTTGCCACGGACACACATTCCAGTTGTCCCAGAGAAGTCAGCTTGATGGTCTTTTGCTTCAACAGAAAGTCCACCTGCCCCCTCCAACACTTTCTGAATACAGTTTTCTTATCAGACTGTGAAGAAGGTAAAAAAAAGTAATGGCCACAGTAATGTATTTTACCTTAGTAGACAAATACAATGCCTTCTACTCCCCTCTCCCAACTTGCCCAGTGTCAATATCATTCAACATTGCTAGTATAAATGCCCTGTGTGTTCACGTACATTCTGCCTTTAGCCAATGTGTACCACTGATATCAACTTGTGAAAGAGATAAGTGTAGCCACAGGAATGTATTGTTTTTATGCACGAATGGGTCTTCCCACACCCAGAAGAAATCATATTAGTAGTCGTTTCAGTACTTTTTTTTGCTTTTGCACACAGATTATCTTCCCTCCTTCCCCTTCACAAATATAATTGCCACAGTAATATATTTTCACTTGCTTATGCCATTCAAATCACAGGCATCTCTAACTCCAAATATGATCACTGTAATGGTGAAATGGAAATGAATGGATCAGTAATAGTCTGGATATCAATAGCTGATCTACAGAAGTTGGGGAAAATGTATAAAATATATAATGCTTGCTAACAACTTTCACAGGGAAGGTCATGGTGTGTTTACA
Organism: Protopterus annectens; assembly: GCF_019279795.1. Taxonomy (NCBI): domain Eukaryota; kingdom Metazoa; phylum Chordata; order Ceratodontiformes; family Protopteridae; genus Protopterus; species Protopterus annectens. The sequence goes on along the minus strand of NC_056745.1, from coordinate 1,021,566,358 downwards.
ATATGTTTCTTTTTACTTCTAAGAAGTTTTTTGGAGAAATTAATATGATTCAGTATTACTTGCCTTTAGTTTCTTTTGAAAAAAATTGTAATAGTAAATGTGTGATAACCGAGCATTGAAAATAAGATTTTTAAGGCTCTAAATGAAGATTGTTCCTCATAATGAGGTACAGTTGAAATGTATACTTTTGTGAGAAGTAGTTAAATGACATTATGCACTTTTAACATTACCTACAGACTTATCTGGCACCTGATAGTTTTTCTCTCATAGGTCATTTTATAAAAACTGACTCAGATGATCAGGAGTGTCTGCTCCTGTTGACACCCAGTAAGACTAATGTTGGCTGCTCTGGGCATCCAGTCTCTAGCATTTATCTCACAGACATTTGTTCATTTACTGATTACCTGCTTTAGCCTAATCAGGCAACCAGAGTAAGTATCTGATGTGACTTGAACTAAAAGAGAACATTTACAGCCTGCAAGTCTGGTCTGAATCAGATACTTAAAGTACGTCTGGCTGTGCTAGTTCCAGGCTTATTGGTTTTGATGGCCCATAAACCCAAACGGAGCTTGTATTTAGGCTCAGGCTTTGCTTGAGCTGTATCTGTCATGCCCACCACTGACTAGAACAGAACATTGCCTAGCTCATGATAAGAGACTATATAAAGAGAACAAAAAGGAGAGAGAAGTAGCTGGCATAGTGTTAAGATTAGAAGGTAAAGTGAACTGAGGAGAGGTACCAGAAGGTAACAGAAGGCATAGCTCTCAGTTGTTGCTAATTTTATAGGACATCTTGATTTTTGCCTCATAATAGAAGATTACAGTCAGCGAGTAACATCAGACATTAGAGTTCCGTACACTGCATTGTTCTGAAAATGCATGTAGATGCAAAACCTGTTGGTCTGTTAACTATTTAAACTGAATTGGAATAATAATTAAAATTGTCTGTCATTTGTGGCCTTTGTCTCCCATTATTTGTTGACTTTATCCTTGGTTCTTAAGCAAAAAAAAACAAAACATGTAGAGCTATGATAAGAGGTGAACTGAGGAGAAGGTAATGGGTGGTGGAGTGAAAACAGTATGAGCAGGAGCACAAATAAATGCTCACATAAATGAATGCAAGAAACCTCAGAGTGAAGGAACATAAAAGGAAAGGAATTTGAACAAGTGGGAATAGATAGGCCTAAGGGTAAGAGAAAATTAGAAATGGAGTGTAGGAGATGAGTTAATTGAACAAACACAAACAGAAGGTGACCAACTAAATTCAGGCAACATGACATTATCAGTGGCTTCAGCGAAACAGATTTGCGAACTGTGCAGGCAGTACCCAGTTGTATAGCTTTTCTTCAACAGACCCAAATCAGCTCATATTTGTATAGTGCCTTACAGATCTGTTTTCTTAATTGTTGTCATGTATGCCATATTTACTTGCTGCATTGTGTTCTAGCTAATACTGAAACTGAAGCTGATGTTGATGACTTCACTATCGCTTTGTTGGTGTTGTACATGTCTTTTAGTGGTCTGCCAGCATAACTAGTATTTAACTCCTTTACCTACAGCTATTGCATTTTGTTATTAAGAAAAAACAGGAGGTAGTCGGAAGGTGAATTTGGTAGCAAATACAAATGCTGAGATGTAAACTACACTGTTTTTTTCTCTCTGCAGATTGTTATTCATCACTTTGCCTTCCTTAGCTTGCTCTATTTGCAGAACCATGATAGTTCTCGCACTTGATTGTTAATGCCCTTGTTGAGCTCTAAACTTTTGGCTGGGTAACTATCAGATTGCATCACCTCATTAATACTTTTTTATTATCTGAATTCCTTTTTTCAGCTGTGATACATGTTTGCTTCAAAACTGTATTTTACATTAAAAAATGTGCTGTACATGTCGTGTCAGGACTGGGTGTTTGGTTTTCAGGTGTGACATACAAGATACAACCATAGTAAAATGAGGTTTATATTTGATATGTGTAACAAGGGCATGGGATAGTGGCTGTCAAAATGTCAAAGGACAGGGTGTTACGAAATGTGACTTCTCTGAAGGGTTTTATTGTGACTTTATCCACCAACTCCATGGATATGATGATAAACTGACTGCAGCCTTAATGACCTGGTGTGAGTGGGCCTGAGCACTGAAAGAACTGATGAGGAGGGAAGTTGAGAATGAGTGGTTGAGCCCAACTTGTTTATTGTGGGAGGATTAAGGTGGTACAGCCCCCTTACTGTATTATTGCATCTACTAGTGAACTACGTGGCTTGTAATTTATAGGCCAAGTTGTATGTGTGTAGTAGCTATCAGGACACACATGCAAAAGCATTTATGTGCCCAATAGAAGGCTTAGCAGGCCCTCATGTAATGTGTTTAGTGTGGGCTTAAGGTTGAAACAAAGTTGGATAATGGAATGACTGTTGCTAGGGTGTTAATATTGATTCATTATAAATATGGTTTGTATTTATTACAGATGAAATACGGAAATTAAGCTGGTCTGGAATTCCTAAACAAGTTCGTCCAATAACATGGAAACTTCTCTCTGTAAGTTTTGGCATTTATGCATATGCTGCTTGCAATTTTTTTTAAATTAATATATTTTATTACCTGCAACTTTTTGCACAGTTCCTTCTTTGACAAACTCCAGTTTTCCATTTATGGCTTTAGGAAAGAAACTATTTCTGGACTTGTTGATTTTTAGGCACAGCAGTTTCAAGCATGTGAATGGATATTACTTTTTGATATTTTAGATTAAATTGTAGTGAAACATTTAAGATAGTCTGGCTGTCTTCAGCAGTGTTTTGTATTATTTCCTTTGCTATGTTTGAAGATTTCAGTGCAAATGACTCTCTCTCGCTCTCTTTCATGCTGATCTGGCCATATGTCGAATTTTCTTTTTACTACATATGTAGCTGCCGTCTTCCTGTCAGTCACCATCTTTCATCCACAACTCCAAGCTGTTGCCTCAGCCACTGAGGTCTGATAAAAAAGTACCCATTTGGATTACTCACCCATTCTCCCTGGTACTGGTCAAGTTATTTGTGTGCTGAAGTCAAATTCCTCCCCCACAGAACCATCAGCTAGGCATTCCCAGGACATCTTCAATGCACATTTGGGTTTCACAGATGTGTCTAACTCCCTGGCTGCCTGAGCCAATTCATCACCCAGTAGTAATCAGCTGACAGTTAGTCTCCTCTCCCTCAACCTAAGTGTTCAGGACATGTTGACCTTATGTCTGATGATACGATAATAAATTCAGTCAGTTATCACCAGCCCAGTATGCTGTTTTCCCAAGTATAATTGTGAACAGTCTTGTGTTTGAGTGTGGTGCTTGTTATGGAAAATCCATGATTAGCACTGATATGCAGTAACTGGTTGCCTCTCAGGTTCATATCAGGCTGGTAATTTCTCCTCGTAACTTTCACCTAGTATTTCTGTCATTTCCTGAGTGAGTGTTGAAATCTGTCATTAGAAACACCATCAGTAGTAGATGATATTGCAGTGACAATACACCCACATTTCCCAAAAGAACTGAGTACTCTGCATAGCTTTTTACCTTTGTCCATATCACAGTTATATTGAGGTATAATGCTGACATTTTCTGCCAGAATTTCCACCTGCACAGCCTGTTTGGGGAGATGGGGGTAACAAATATCCACAGTCATAGCTCTGTTTGGGGGGAGGGGGGGGTAACTAATATCCACAAACATAGCTGGGACCATAGGGCTGAGCCCAGTGAATTGGCATTGGATCATATGGCCATCAGTTGCAGACCAGTGAACACCACCCCAGTTCTGTATCCAAAGATAGTCTCAATAACCTAGTTTGAAGCAATTTTCTCTGACTGTTTTAATGAAACATCATGGTGATCAGATTTTTGGCTGATGTTTCTGTAACAATTAGGTCAGTCTTCCAGTGGTGACCCCTATCAAGACTATAAGTTCCATTCTTCATGGCTGTGTAGGATCACCGGGTCCTGCAGAGTCCCTTCCACCTTATCAGGGTCTCAGTCCTTCAAGGAAGTTATGTAGTATGGATGTTCTCCATGAAGTTGTTTATACTGGTATAGTTTACAGAAAAAGGTTAACTGAACCACTCTCTTGAAGGGTCAAGAATAACAGATTCTTAGGCTTCTAACATTATATAGGAACATCAGATTGCTCTAAATAGTGGTAAAGGAAAAATAAAACATGTTTTTACAGCAGATTCTAACTGTTTGCTTCACTAAAAAAGAACACTTTACCATTTAATAGAATGGCAAAGAAACTATGAGCAAATTATCACATATACTGCAGTCAGTTTCAAGAAAAACATTTGCATAATAATTGTTTGATTCATTCACACTGGTTCAACTTGCAACAAAATGCAGATATGTTGTATCGGCAAATACACTTAAAAGGAATCTTTCATTTAAGAGATTTGTTTTCCTTTGTATTCTGTTTGATATTTCAGTGGCTCTGTCTCATCTGACAAAAGAAAAGTATGGATCTTCTGTAAGTCAGGATTTAACAAACAGAAAATGTGTGTGTGTGATTGCAGTCCATGATAATTTGTAGCACTTTGGGACCATTTATTATGTACTTTAACCTAAACTAGTCTTACTGATTTAATGGGACAGCATTCCATACAATGCTTTGCTTAACCAGTCAGTACTGCATTTTGGAATATACATTAAGGTTTGTCTGTGCATCCAGTACGCTTTATTATCAACATTTGTTCAATGGATTTTCTTTAGCATTGCTTAGCTTGTGCTTAAGTCATTAACTAAGTAAATTAAGGAATACTTGTACATCCTGAGATGTATGTCCACACTTGTATTCAAAATGTATTGGTTTTCTACATCCTGAGACCTATGTATAGTTATATTCAGAATTTATTGAAAACTTAATTAGCAGTCCACATCCATCCACAACCCTTTTGTCCTATTTTGCACATGGGGCCAGGTTGTCACTTTAATTTGAATATATAGTATTGTTAGTTAATTAAGGGCTTATTTTCGTTGATATTGCCTGTAAGTTCTAGTAGTGGTTGTTACGGATGACCTGATTAAATAAGCCTGTGTTGTGACATTGCAGTACATTCCCATGCAAGTAATACATCAGTTTCACTGTATTAATGTATCAGCTAGATAGAAGACGAGATGTCTTAATTATTATTTCCTCAGTGGTAACACTAAGTATCAAAAGTATAGCTTATAACATTTAATGCAAACTGAACATTTTCTCTTTTATCCGTTTTTCATGAATACTAGTTTCCTTACAGTTACCCACAGCAAAATTTTGGAGAAATACATTTGCATTTCTATTCATCACATTTTAAGGCTGTCATTTAGTACTTTAAATCTTTCTTGACTAATGAACTGTATAACATTTATGACTCAAGTGCTGAAACCTTTCATCAACAATGGATCTTTTGCCAGGAAATATTTAATATTGTTACACCTTGGTCATTGTTCTTGAGTTGAACTGTATATTAACTGTAGGTTTCTTATTTATATGTTAATGCTTCTTCTCAGCTCATCTCATTTTGTATGGATAGAGATGAAACCCTGGTGATAGCTGGATTTGTGTGTTCTGACATTTGGTTTACACTTTTGAAATATATTACTAGACAATGATAACTATGTATAGATGACTATGTTAAGGTTTTCATAAAGTGACAAATTTGTATGTCTGTGCATGGCACACCATTTAGAAATGGTTTCATACTCATTATAATTTTAGTTGAATTCTTCCACAAAACCAAATGTAAAGTCAAATTGTTTCTGAAGTTAGTATTTAGCATTGCTGTTTGATGTGTGCATTTTATCATTTAATGAGTTGTAAAGAAAGTGTGTATGTGCAAGAGAGGAAGAATGGGAATGTTTCTTCAAATTTAAGAGTTTGGAAGTGCATGAAAAAGTAGTTTGCTTATTAGATGCAGGTGTTCAGGTAGCTTAAGCTGTCAAAAAATCTTCCTCTCAGACTTGGATCACATCCTGCTTTATTGGAACAGCTAGACCATGTCTGATGAATGATGTATTCCATTGTACTTGTAAAGGTTCCCTGTCTACATTATTTGTATGATGAATTTCCATGAACATAGCATGATAAATTGCAGTTTATTCAGGTACAGCTGTGAATTTCAATACAGCAATTAGGAAGCACCTTGCAACTAGATGAGAGGGATCGGTGATCGAGACAGACAAGCAGGCCTGTGGTATTGGCTGTCAGAATGGAACAGGGCTCATACCACTGTGAGATGGCACACTGATAAATAGTAATGTCAGTCCTTAATGGAGAGAGAAGAAAAGACAGAGATTTAATTTTTTAAGCTGTCACAGAATGGAAGACAACCAGAAGTTGATGGAGAAAGTTTGACGTGCTATTTGACCTTCATTCATTATCTGCTTTCTTATCTGTCATACATAAAACTTTTGTTTTAATGCTTCCTAGAGCAGAAGTGAAATGGAGCTGCTGTGCAGAAACAAATATTTGTGATGCACAGAAATATACCAAAGGGAATTTGAGTTGTTTGAAAGGACATTTCCACTAAACTACATTTCATATGGTTACTTTCTCTCAAGGTAGATGTATTATTATAAAACAATGGCAGTAGCCGGTTAATAGAAAAGATCTTGTTTGATTATTGCACTTGCTAGAGCCAGTAAAAGTGTGCTACCTAATGAGTGTATTATACATTTGGGTCTATATTATATTACCGAAAATTCTTTAAGCAAATGCGAAAACACCAACACGTATTACGCGAACTGTGAATACGCCGAACGTACTAAACCACAAAATACAAAAAGTCGAATCCCCATAGTCAGCCATCTCCACCTCCCAGTACATACTGCCTACCCAAACAAAATAAATAAACCACATACATACACTAACCAAAACCCTACTTCTAGCCCTACACTAAACCTTACATACATTACTATCTATGCACTTACCTTAACCCGCACCCTAACCCTAAGGTCCGTAACTATCGCACACTTACCCTACAGCGATATACCAAAACAAAACAAATAATCCACACACATACATTTAACAAAACCCTAATTCTAACCCTACACTAAACCTTACATATATTACCTATCTATGCACTTACCTTAACCCGCACCCTAACCCGAAGGTCCATAACTATCGCACACTTACCTTACGAAGCTGTACCGCAGATGGGCCAACCATGACACTTTAACTTTTTGAATTTTGCGGTTTACTACGTTCGGCATAATTGTGGTTCGCCCAATACGTGTCGGTGTTTTCACATTCGCTTAAAAGGATTTTTGCTATTATAATATAGACCCATACATTTTACTAGGCTGTTATATTTGTTTGTTTAAATAAATTTGGAATCTTGAAAGTTTAGACCTTGAAGATTTAAATCTCATGGAAGAGTTTTCAGAAAGATATGTACTGTCACGCTTCTTAGAGAGATAGTACTGCTGGACTAACACTAATTATGAGTCTTTAAGGCAGTATTTTCTCTTACTGAAAAATAATGAGACGAATGCTGTTCTGGTTCTGCCTTCTGAAAAGAGAGGCTAAATGTATGAGTGACAAATGGTGCATAATGGTAGTGCTGAGTTAACAAGTCTAAGTAATAACAGTCCTGATTAAATTATTTTTGTAATCAGTTGTTACTAATACAAAGCTTGTAGTATGGCAGACAAATACTGCATAATGGTAATGAGTTAATGACTTTATATCACTAGTTGTTATGCCATTACTGAGTACGATAGGAATATGATTTTAAAATGAGGTGTAATAAATTTTTTTAAAAGGTTTATTGTAGAAAATGTAATATAAAATATCATTCCACCTCTTTATTTTTTTCATATCTGTACATACGTATTTTGATGTTACTGTAGACATAGTTTTTAGTTGGATTAGTGGGGTATGTTGTCATGTCTTTGCTGCTACTTATGATGCTAATTGGATTTTGAATGAGTTCCATAAAGTATGGAGACTGAAACTTTCTGGAGCACTATACCAAACTTCCCTATAGCATAAGATTCTGTTGCTTCTGCTTAAGATGTGCTGCAGCATATAACATGTGCTACCCTAAAATATCTATTTTTGGCACACTAGCTTGAGATGCAAGGGTGAATTACCCCCTTACCTAGGGCCTTACCATTAATATATGATATACTTCTTTTTGTTTAATTAGTTTATGTTTTTTAGGTTTGTTAACTAGGGTAGTGGACAGATCCAACATGAAGCCATTTAGCCACAGCCCAAGAGTTACAGAACGGAGAGAAAGTTAGTGTAGTAGTTTATACAGCTTGGAGAAGAATGTGTAATGCACTGTAGAAAACAATTACAATTGCATGTAGTTAATAAAAGTATGGCTTAAGACATTTTCAGTGCATAAACAGAGTAGTATAGTATGGAGAGATGAGGAACTGCCAAGGGTGAGATGTTAGTTGTTTCCCATTTGCATCAAAATGTCCTTCAGCGGTTAGTTTCCTCTGTGTATTGTTCTTGCAAAAGTGCTTGACAATGAACTGCAGCTTTAGTTTGTAGAACTTGTGTGAATAAATGTATCCTATTTCATTTGTCTATCACATCCAGCTGTTGGGTAGAGGTATTGAGCTGCTTGTAGGATCTGATTCGGCTATTAGCTATTGCTTCTAACTTCCAGCTCTCTCAGACATTTTTTTTCCCATAATCATCCTGTACCCTTCTTTACCAAAGATCTCATTTGATGCCATAGTGAACGATCGTTCTACCATAATAGCTAAGTGCTCCTTCAAACGTTCCTTATCTTGGGTTGTCTCTAAGTCTTAATATTGGTAAATTTAGCATTCTATTTAATCTTTGTCCATTAAAAATTATTTTAACACACTTCTGTTCTTGGCATTACACCTGATGTATGTAGTTCCTTGCCTCAGCTCCTTTGAAGAGGTTAGGCGGGCTGCTTAATGTTCTCTAGTCATTAAAAAAAAAAAAAAACTATATATGTGTATGTATATGTGTGTATGTATATGTATGTATGTATATATATATATATATATATATATATATATATGGGTCTACTTCATAACATTGAAATTTCATAACGTTGAATTTCACAACATTGAGACCAAAACATCTAAATCCCAAAACATTGAAAACTAAGAACATTGAAAGTGTGCTTCATAACTTTGAAAACTACAATGCATGTGTAAATAACATCCTCTCCACCTATAACAACACGTAACTAACTAATTTTCTACTACATTTCTGCAGGGTGGCAAGATCCCCTGCACCTCCCCATGTTGGGGGCTCTGCCCCCCAACCCCCGTAAATTAAATATACCATCTCCAAGATCGCACTACAGTGGAAAAAACTTAATTTCCTAACCTCTCTATACACTGAGGTTAGGAAATTATTTTTTTTCCCACTGTAGTGCGATATAAGAGTTGGTATATTTAATATATGGGGTGTATGAAGGGCAGAGCTCCCCCCCCCTGCAGAAATGTAGTGGAAAGTATATGTGTTAGGTGTTGTAGGTGGAGAGGATCGTATTTACTTGTGCAATGTAGTTTTCAATGTTTTGGGTTTTCGATGTTATGGTCTGAATGTTATGAAATTCAACGTTATGTTATTTCAGTGTTATGAAGTAGACCTATATATATATATATATATATATATATATATATATATATATATATATATATATATATATATATATAGTTATTGAAATTGTAGGGTATTTCTACCTTAAAAACATTGGTTGTGTTCCAAATGTTTCAGTTTTTGGAGATGGACAAGACATTTAAAAAAGTTTACCAAGTATGGATATAAAAGTCCTATGATAACCACGATTTGTGTGTGGTGTGCCTGGGGCCAGAACGTCTAGATGTGGTTTGCAGCATATGTAAGGAACTTTGGTCCTAGGTCCTTGACTGATAGGCATAATAAGCTGATAGTTAAGGGATTGCTTACCCCTGACTCTGCCACTTCTACTTCAAAAAAAGTCAGGGAAAAAGAGGCTTCCTTTTTTGCTGGGCATATGGAGCAGTTCTCTTTCTCTTTGCTTCTTCCATCTGCAAGAGGAAATAAGTTGTCAGAGATTCCTGATTTTTCCTCAACCACTGATGGTGATTCTGTTGGGACTTTGGTTTCTCTGACTGCTCATTGTTTTGTTTCGGTTCATCTGGTGTAGCAGCTGCAGCCACTAAGGACTGGGGTATAGACACATCCTATGGCTGCAAGGTTGCTCTCCATGATCAAAAAAGAACCACTCTTGTTGATCTTGTGGGAATTGGCAGGTGGAGGTGTACATAGCTGGGATGGGGAACATAAGCCTCAGAATAGTGTGCCTGCTTTAAGCTAGTCCTTTTCCACTGTGTTTCCCAGGAAAAGAAAACGGAGTAAAAAAAACTTGGCTCCCCCTATTTCTGTTTTCAGTAGACAGGGAAGATTTGCTAATGAATTAATTTTACTTTTTTTTTTTCACCTACTTCATCTTCAGGAAAGACGAGAAGGAGTTCCTTCTTTTTCTGACTTAAATTTTCAGTATGAAGAGCAGGGAATGGTGGGAGAATGTTATGCTTCCAGATTTTATTCACAACCTGAAGATTCTGATTCTGATGAGGGTGTCACTTTTAGATTTTACTTTATCTGAAATTAAAAGAGTTTTTTCAATGAGATCGGAATGAAAACAATTTTTATTTAAAATTTTGAAGTGCCATGCTCACGTATTAAAGTTTTATTTTTTATCATTTGGAACATGAAAAAGTTAACCTTCCCTCTTCTGAGGTGAAAACGTTTTTGAATGCCACTTTGATGTCTGCGTTTTAAGTAAATAAACATGCCTTAAAGTGTCCTTAATGATGCTGCAGATACTGTCTTCAGGGCTACTGCTTCTGGGTCAGTCATGAGAAGATTTGTTTTGCTACATTCGCAAAATTTTCCTGAATATGTTAAAACTGTACTTTAATATTTTCCCTTGGACAAGGAAGTTCTGTTTGACCCTTGTGCAGCTGAGGTGCTTGAGAAATTTGACAAGACAGGAAAGTTGATTCAAGGGGTGAACCAAATCTTCCATAAACTTCCACCCTTCCTTTTCTAAAGCAAATAAAAATGTTACTTTACCCTCAGCTCCCCTTTTTCAAAAAGCAATTCAAGCAAGAAGGTGTCAACAAACAGGATTTTCCAAAAAGAAGTTCCAAAAAGAAAGGGAAAGCCTCTCAAAGTCAGTGACTACTTGCCTCTTCTGGACCCTCCCCCCTGAACTGCAATTATTCCTTTCTCTATACATACACCTTCCTTTGTGGAACCAAATTGTTTTAGACAAATGAGTTCTGAAAGTCATTCAGTGGGGGATACACTTTGTAATTGGAGTTCCTCAGTTCCTCCCTCCTTTCCAGGGGATTCTTCCTTGCCCAGTAAACCAAATATCTCTGTTTCCTCCAGTTCTGGAGCAAATGTAATCTCAGAGAGTCATAGAACAAGTGTCTGACAAACAATCAAGCAGAATGGTTTTATTCAGTAATTTTTCAGGTGCCAAAGAAAAGGACATGGAAGCATGTGTTAGACCTCTCCTTTCTCAATCTTTTTGCCAGGGTCCCAAAGTTCAAAATATTATCTTTTCAGAACCTGTTACCTTTTATCCCTTTACTAGCCTTCATGGTAAAGCTTGACTTAAAAGATGCTTACCACTGTATTCCCATTTGCAAACATTTCAGATGTCTCTTAAAATGTTCTGTATCTGGCTTGTATTATCAGCTCTCTGTCTTACCCTTTGGACTAGCTACTTCTTCAAGGGTATTTACAGTGTATGGGTCCATTAATTGCTTATTGCAGACTTCAAGGCATTCATATTTTTTCATATCTGTACGATTGTTTAATATTTTTAGATACTCTTTCCAGTTGTCGGTTTCCTTAGCAAGCTTTTAGAATCTTCAGCTCAGTCTGGGTTTTCAGGTGAATTTTAAGAAATCTGCTCATATCCCTTCTCACAGAATCATTTTCCTGGTATTTCTTTTAGATTTTACACTGGGAAACATTTTTTTCTCCAGAGAAAGTAGAGATGTTCCAATGGTTTTCCTGAGTTTTTCCAATCAAAACCAAGTTTATGCTAGGGAATTTCTCAGTACTCTGGCTTCTGTGATTCTTATGATTCCATTGACCAGACTTCACATGAGAAACATTCTCATTTTGGATTCAGCATCTGCACCCTTTATCTTTTCAGATCCCAGTTCTGGTGTTTGTAAGAAGAAAGGTTCTGTGGTGAATAGACCAGTTCTCTCAGAATCTAGACCTGGTGTGGGAAGCTGTGTTCAAAGGGGTGAAAGTGCAAGGGCTGTGGAACAAACAGACAAAATAGGCATGTAAATATCAAGAGAGGTGATGACAGTTATAAGTGCTTTGGGAGCCAATAATCATCTGTGGTTTCCATGACCTGTGCAAGTTTTCACAGACACAGTGATGTGATACATAAACAAATGGAGGTAACAGATCTTACCCTATTTGCAGACTTATGATAGCCTTGGAGGTTGCAGCCTAGCTCAGTTTGATTTCTAATGCTTCACACATACCGTCATAGCAAAATGGGGCAGAAAAAATAAGCAGGACCAGGGCAGTCCCTTATAAATGGGAACTGCACTCCAGGGAATCTTTCTGGAATTGGTCCAGCTGTGGGGAACACCTCAAGTAGATCTATTTACCTCCTTTTAAAACGAAGAATTAGAGAAATTCTTCAGGATTCCTTGCAAATCTGATGCTTCTTCGTTCCTGTGGTTGGAATGTTTCTTTGTTTTTCCACTCTTTTCACTGATATCTGGTGGTGGTCTAAAGGTTCAGAAGGACTCTCCAAATATAGTGGTGGTTCTTCCTTCTTTTGAGAATGGCCAAGGGTAAATTGCCACAATCATCCTCATAGACTGGATTTAGGTTGTTTGATACACTCAGACCTGAAATCTTACCCACATTATAGAATTTTTATGTCTTTTAAGGTACCTTATTTTCTGAGGATATGCATCAGTTACTGAAGGAGGCTAAAAAAAAACTACTACTGGAGAGTCATAGGTCCATAGGTAAATAATAGGCTTGCTGCCCTTGGGGGCCATTTTAAGCCTAGCCAAATTTTCATCTTAACCATTATGTCAGCTCTTTCCCCCCATTAAATAAATCATTTACGGGGTGCCTTATTTTCACTGAGAACCTTTTAATCTACAGTCAAATGCTCTGCCACTGAGCTTGTACCCTTGTTATTTATACTAAAGATAAATATGTTTAAGTGGAAAACATTTTCTTGTTAGTGTCATTGCAAGGACCAGGACCCTTCTAAGGCCTGGCTGCCTTTGTTTCTTGATGATTTATGTGAGTTATTTTCTTAAGGCATGTCTTACTCTTTTCTCAAGATTCATCTGTCAGCCATTTCTTCTTGTCGTTGGATCCCTCCTCTTTCTTCCTATTCCTAAGTCATGTAGTTTTTTTTTTTTTATATCTGGCCACCTAGGAAACAGGTGACTTCTCCTTGGAATAGGAATTTTGTGCTTAAGCTTAGTGTTTTTCATTTTTAACCAGCTAATCAGGCTGAACTGAGGTTCTTAACATGGAAGACTGTTTTACTCATAGCTCTGACTTCTACAAGAAGAGTGCCTAAGTTACAAGCTGTAATGGTAAGTAACCCTACCTCATTTTCCACAATGTCAAGGTTTTCTTATGATTTTGTTTAATAGTATTTTGAAAGGAGGAGAAGCACCAACATCTTGGAAGAAAGCTGTGCTGGCTATATTACCCAAAGAGGATAAAGACCTGTCAGATGCAGCTTTATTTAGACCTATTTCAATTTTATACTATTATTGTAAAATGTTCATATCTATATTAGCTAAGAGAGTGGCAGAGGTGCTACCAAAATTGATGGATACAGATCACTGTGGTTTTGTGGAAGGGAGGCAAACATAGGATCATAGGAGATTATTAGCCTATCGATCCAGAGGTCATTTTAAGCCTAGCCATGTCAACCCAATGGAATACCATAGAAGCAGTACTAGTCAGTGCCCATGATTGCATTTAGTGATGACTGCCCATTTCCAGGAGGGTTCTGAGTGCTATCCCCGGTAAAAATTTACTGTGCCCCACATACCTCTCAACTGTCCCTGATTTTGACTCAAATTTTGGCTCTGCCCCTCTTAATCCCTCCTAAAACTAGTGACTTTTGGAGCAAAAGCAAAATTGCACTTAATGAATAAAGACAATAATTAAGAGTTATAGACATCTTTTATTTCAGAAAATGTGTAATAATTCATATGCTCTGATTCTGTCAGTGTTTCAAGTTAATAGCACTAATATTTTAAAAGTGTCCCTGATTGTCCCTGATTTTTTCTTGACTTGTCCCTGATTCTGTTGAAATTTGTCTCTGATTGGTTGAGAGGTCTGTGCCCCAGCCACTTGTCCTGGTTCCTCTTGAACAGCTTCATAGAGGTGCTCTGTTTCACATGAATTGGTAGCCTGCTCCAAAGATGTGGCAGTCGCTGGGAGATAAATCTGGCTTTCCAGAAAGTCCTGTTTATGTCGCAGGCCATATTTATGTCCCTGGAATGCATAGCTCTAGACCCATTTGATTTTCTGATATGCAGTAAGTTCATTAGGTTTGGGTCTTGGATTGCTCTGTAAGCCAGGCATAAGTCTCTCCTAAGAAGTCTAAAGGATACCAAGTTACAGGGACTTTAGCTCGTCCATGTAAAGCACATGCTGGAGCCCCTTGATGATCTTTATTAGAAAACTCTGAGGTCTCTCTAATTAATGCAGGTGCTTAGTACCATGCATACCTAATGGGGAATTATACTCAATAATGGACCGTATAAGTGCCAAGTATAGGGGGGTTTATAACCTCTTTTGCTCTCAAGGTGCTGCCTTTACGAATAAGTGAGCTACATGGAAATCTTTCCTTACAAGAGTAGACACATGGTGGTCAAAGTGGGTTGAGGTCAACCTTTGATCCCAAGTCCCTCACCACTTCATGGGTACTTAGGATACTGTTGATTTGATAGTGTGAAGGGACATTATTTGATCTGAAGGGAGTGATGATGCATTTCTTTGCATTCAGTTTGAGACTGTGACTAATACACTGGTCGTTGGTCTGTGTGAGACCCTCCTGGAGTATACTAACATCATTTGGGGGTTCAGTGATTGTACCTAGTTTGCAGTCATCTGCGTACTTGGTCAGTCACAACCCTTTAGTTTTGACCTAAACCTCTTAGAAGTATATAGCAAACAGTAGGGGGCCCAGCACTGACCCCTGTGGCACCCCGCTGATAACAGGTCTGATGGCTGATGTGGAGTCACCCACTTTGAAAGTGTGTGTCTGGTTTGTGAGTCAGTTGGCAATCCTTCTTACAATAAAGGGATTTACATTCAGTTTGCTAAGTTTATTGGTAATGCCTGAATGTGGGATTGTGTCAAAAGCCTTTGCCAAGTCAATGTATACTGTGTGCACAGATTTGCCCTCATCAGTGGCCTTGGTCACACTTTCAAAGAAATTCACCAGATTTAACAGGCAGGATCTGCCCTTCAAGAAGCCGAACTGGATAGGATCTAGGGTTTGGAGGTCACCTATATCTTTATGAGGTCCATAATGATACATTCCGTGGCCTTACATATGAGGCTGGTCAGACTTATGGGTCTGTAATTCCCTGGGTCTGTTGATAGGCCACCTTTGTGGAGGGGAATAACTGTAGCTGTTCTCCCTTCTGCTAGGCTGTGATCGAAAAGGGTACTTAGTTGTGGTGCTAGTTCATGTTTTAGCCTGTTTAGAATGGGATGTCATCTGGTCCCATAGAGTCCATGTTCTTTGCCTTGGACAGGGCTTTGAGGACATGCTCTTCAGAAATGTGAGGTGGGGGGGAGTTTGGGGGAGGATTTGTTGTAAGTTAGCAGGGGATAAAGGAGTGAAATTTTCACCAAACCTATCCACTAGCAGGTTCACTATCTCTGTCAGGTCAGTGTGTGTGATACTATTGGCCACCAGTTCCGCACATGCTTGGGTCCTACTAGCTGTAAAAGGCCTTATGGTTATCCTTGGCAGTGCTTGCTAGGTTTCTCTCAAAGGAGCTCTTGGAGGATTTGACAGGTTGTCTTAGTTGCCTGTAAAGACTGAGGAGGGTACTCTTCCATTGTTGGATCTTTGTCTTTTTTTTCTTGGACAGCAACTTTTTGCGTTTATTGAAGAGTTTGTTGATGTTGAAAGTCCACCATGGCAGCTTGATTTTACTAGGGGCTCTGGCTTTGATTTGTGTGGTACAGCCAAGTTTATACACTTATGCAAGTAATTGTACAGGGCTTTAGTGTAAGCTTCAGTAAGTTGCCACTTTCAGCTTGGAGTGTGGCTTGGAATGCATATGGTGAAGTTTTTTAGTCTGATTTTACCCTTTGCGAGTTCTGGTGTCAGTTCAAACGTGACTGATTTGTGGTCATTTTTAGCTAATGAGTGTCCAGCAGTTGCAGCAGAGCACCTGTTTGACATGTTGGTGAGGACCAGATCTAGAATGTTTTACTCTTGTTGGGGTATGAACAATTTGCTCCCGGGCATTTGTGTTAATGAGTTTGGGCTAAAGTAGGTTTCCCACTTGATGGTGGGATAATTGAAATCAATTTGGGTTGTCTTCAGTTTAGTTAAATAGGCTTTGTGGGTGTTGTGACCCATGGAGAGGATCTATAACTGGCTAGGACTTGAATGGGGGGTCTTACCCACATATCCTGGACCTGGTGTATCTCCAGTCTAACTAGACAGGAGGTGAATTTATCTCTAATATAGATTGAAACACAGCCGCCTTTGGTTTTCACACGTTCATTTTGTAGTCTAAAGGTGTTGAAGGCATTGTAGCCTTGCAGGGCTGGGATACTCTCTGAGGCCTTAAACCAGGTTTCTGTGACTGCACAGACATCTACATCTTCTAATGACAGAAGTGCTTCCAGGGAGTGCAGTTTTTGGTTTAAGCTCCTAGCATTTAGCACCATTATTTTGTTCTGATTGGTTAATTTCACATTGGCAATGTTATTTTCGAGACCATGCCTAAAAAAGGCTCTGTGGGGGAGGCAGGAGCCTTTGCCAGCCACTGAAAGCCTAGGGGTGCTAGGTGTAAACCATCTCTGGTAAAGCAGTGAGGTTTGTCGACCATGGCTTCCCAGGCAGACAAGAACTGGATCCCCTTGTAATGACACAAAAACGAAGCTGATTATTGAAATCGATCATTTTTTGTTTATACTGTGGCATCATTCTAGGTCTAGGGACATACCTGCCTGGGACACATACTCAGAGAGCTTGATCATGACTCCCTTCATATAGTCCAGCAAGGTATATCTCAGGTCATTCACACCAACATGAGCTATGACAGAGTCATAGTAGTACTTATTGCTGAGAGACCTGAGCATGATTTGGCGAATCTTAACACTGGGCAGGCAGCTGACCGTGACTTTCTCCTTGTCCATCCTGGTGAGTGGGACATATGTGTGTCTCACTTTTGTGTCTCCAGTGACAAGAAAACTTGTTTTTTGAGTGTTACATCAAATGGGCTTGGTGGGTGAGACACTGATGTTGCTGTGTGCCATGGGTGCTGTGGAGACTGTTAGCAGTAGCAGACTTGTGTTTTGGAGGTCTTTGGTGTTTTGGTATGTTTTTCGAGAAAATCTCTGTGTATGTACACTTACATGTTTGATGCGTACTGCATGTGTGAGTAGTGGTATGTGTATGAGTAGTGGTAATATGTGAATATGTAGTGGTGGGTGAGTTCACAACCTTCTCCGTGCTACTGTTTTGAGTGAGAGAGAGCATGGATTCTAGATTCTTGGTGTAAATACATGTCTTGCACTCTATTGAATTGTGTTATTAGTAGAGGGTTGTCTCTGTACATGAGGCAATTGCTACACTGCCTCAAGAGATCCAAGCCAACAAGATTGGCAAGAGATACATGGGTAATCCAACTGTCCATAATGCTGGGTTGAAGACTGTTGTCACTAGGAGTGGGCTTTCCAGAAATGATCACAGAGGAGCTCAGTAGTCTTGACATTTGAAAACATTAATAGAAGAAAGATGATCCAGAAGGAAGCAGAATTTAGGAAAATATTGTTGTTGGTCAGCCTTGATGCAGCAAAAACATTTGATAGAGGAAGTTAGGATGTTATGAATAGGGTAGTTTGCTGTCATGTTCTTGAAGTGGACTTGGTCGAATGGACGTATCATCGACTTCCGTTCGTGAAAACTGACAATGCCGAAATCCCTTATTGCTGAAATACAAATCGAATGTGATCTTGGGATGAGCATTAACATGGGTCGAGATAGGGGTGAGATTTGGACTTCTGTAATATCTGTGTTTGACATTGCCAATTCGGGGTTCGGGTTTCAAGCGAAGTGGATTCAACAGAGTCCATCTTGAGGACACGGTAATAAACCATAAACCAAATAGGGCAATGTAGTTGTTTGCATTCTCTGATACAATAATTGGGTTAATTAGGAGGATATTTGAAGAATCATAGACAAAAATTAAGGTGGGAGGGTTCCTATCTGATAAGCTATGTTTGAACAGAGGAACCAAACAGGGATGTTCTCTTTCCTCTTTGCCATTTGCTTTATATTTAGAGCAACTGGCAAAGAAAGTAAAGGACTCCAGAATTCAAGGATATAATTGGTATGGTAATCAAGTTATCTTTTGCAGATGGCATTATTTTGTACCTGATATCCAGAAAAAGACATCTCAGTGTTGTGGAATGCTTTGATAGAGTTTTACGTCTTTTTGGAATATAGAATTAATGAACATAAAACAAAGGGTATAGCCGTAGTACATTATATGCCCACACACAAACTGGTTCTCCAATGTCCATATTTATGGTGCTACCATGACATGAAATATTTAGGAATATGGATTAAAAAGTCTTACTATGGCAGCTAAAGATATGTGATTAGAGACTAAATAAAAGGTAATATAAAAACTGTGAAACTGTAAGCTGCTGTTTATGGATAGTAA
Organism: Protopterus annectens; assembly: GCF_019279795.1. Lineage (NCBI taxonomy): Eukaryota > Metazoa > Chordata > Ceratodontiformes > Protopteridae > Protopterus > Protopterus annectens. The sequence continues at coordinate 1,021,547,428 of NC_056745.1, read as the reverse complement.
GATATAAGCAGTTAAAATGTTTTAGTCCCTTTAGTTTTATGTATAGGTCAGGCATATTTTAATCAACCATAGGAGACATTGTGGATAATAATTAATAAAGAGCTGAAGGAATTTGCTGGGAGCGGTAGAGATCAAGAATTAAGTGGGATAAGTTATTATTTCCAGTAGAACAAGGTGGTTTAGTGTTACCTGATTTGAACTAGAATTGCACAGTTAAGACTTGTATGCATAACACAAACACAAGGTTATTATAATTCAAAGTGAAGAGGAATGACAAGGCATGGAGGAAGTTCAAGAAATAAGGAGATAGTAGGGATTTGGATGGAGTTCTTTAAACAGAATAACAACAATCATACAGAATATTATATTTATAATGTGACAAAGTATTCTAAAAACTAAGCCCACATGAGAATGGAGTTTTGCCAGTAGGGATGACTATATGTAGGGGTGCATAAAATAGGCAAAAAGGCGATGATATTTACTGGAGAAATCTGGCAAAGGAATCAAATTATTTTGAGCAAATATGTAGAAGGAAAGGTAACAGAGAGGGATAAGGCCATGAAGACATTTGGACTGTAGGCTACAAACTGCCTTTCCTCTGGGATTGATATCACAGTATAGGGGTCATGTGTATTGCTTTATGTTTGATCTGTCCTCTTTTTTTTTTTTTTTTTTTTTTATTGGCAAGGTTGAGTGGTAACTTAGAATATATCAACACATATGCTATTAGTAAACGTGACCCCAAAATGCATTGACTTGCCTTTCTTTACAATGTAAGGATTTTAAAAATTATATTTTACGTATTGGAGGAAGTTCCTTTTTTGGAGAGGGGTGGTTCGTGGGAAGCATTACACAAATCTAGGGTTGTATTAATGGCAAGATTTCTTTGTACCGGGTGTTAACTTTGAGCTACTGTGATCTAATTACTTAATAGATGTTGATTTTTCGTTGTGAATTTTATATTTTTAAATATGCACAATTGTTTACATACACATTTGATGCATATATATATATATATATTTGTGTGTGTGTGTGTGTATATAATGTGCATGCATGCACACTCACACACACACACACACACACACACACAGACACACGTATATATATATATATATATATATATATATATATATATATATGCCACATTCACCTACAAAAACTGGTGCTCGGTGTAAAAAGTGCCCGGATACATCCATCCAATGACCCAAAATCCAGCACTGAAACACTATATATCCACCCTAATGGGTAAAATAAATATATCAAGACACACAAGAATTGTATAAAATGGGGCTCTTCCCTTCCAAAAGTATACACTGATGATGCCAGCAGGCAAAACCTAGGTTTGTTGGATGTAGCAGATTAGTCAGCCATTAAAGACTACATGGAGCTTTCTTGTGTGCCTTGATACATTTATTTTACCCATTAGGGTGGATATATAGTGTTTCAGTGCTGGATTTTGGGTCGTTTATCGTTTATGCATGCACACATAGACATATATGTGTGTGCGTGTGTGTATATATATGTAGGGTCTATATTAAATATTCGAACGCTTAAACGTTCGAATCACTAAAGATCGAACTTTAGAGATCGAACGCTTAAATGTTCGAATATTTTAAAAAATTAAAAAAAAAAATTAAAACAAAAAAAAAAGAAAAATTAAAGGGTGCAAGCAGGGGTAAATATAAGAACTCCAAGATTGCGCTACAGTGTAGGGAATGGGAAATTTTCCATTTCCGCATTGTAGCACACTGAACACTTTACTTTTTTTTTTTTAATTTTTAAAATATTCGAACATTTAAGTGTTCGATCACTAAAGTTCGATCTTTAGTGATGCGAACATTTAAGCGTTCTAATATTTAATATAGACCCTAGATATATATATATATATATATATCTACACACACACACACACACACACACACACATACACACATATACAGACATACATACAATATATGTATTTTATGTTTATTTATGTTGGAATCTTTGGATATTTAACTGGTGAATCATTATGATTCTATGTAATGGATTGGTTCTTATTTGATCACTTGGTTATTTTAATTGAATATATATTCTACTTGATGTTGAATTTTTTTTTTATTCTGAAGAAGTTGATATTACTTGCAACAATCTGAAGCACTCAGTTTATATTAAAATGTTTAAACTGACACGAGTTGCCTACTAGCATTTTTTTGTTTTATTTTATTTGTTTTTATGCTGGTTGCAGTGTGGTTGTTTTTACTTTGGTTATTTATAAAAATAAATCTGACAGTTATTTTTCATTCTTTTCCTGTAACATCTGTGGAAGTAATAGCAGGGATCACAAGAATATGAAACATTTAACATTTGAGCAATTGGATTTGCAGCTTATGATAAGGATTTTTCTACCAACCTCAACTTGACATTGTCCGTATATATGTATGTATGTATGTGTACATATACATATGTATGTGTGTGTATATATATATATATAGAGAGAGAGAGAGTCCACCAGTTAAATCTAAAGTAACTCATATGAAGTCTGTTTTTTTATGATGAAAATACTGTTTGTATCTGTAGATATTCTCTCAAATGCATTTGATCTTGTACCCTCAAAAAGCTTTTGTAATGAATGGATAAGCACCGTCTATATTAATTGTGGACACTGGGATGTCAGATGTCCATCCAGAACTTTTTAATTAGAAGTGAGTAAAAGGACAGCCTTTGTATCACTGTTGAGCCAAGGTCGTAAGCAATAACTCTGTACATCCTTAGATTATGAGTAATGTGCCATATTTAAATTACTGTAAGAAACAAAGTCCTTTTTATGTAAAATAACAGTTTGAAGCAGTTCCACATGGAATTTTCTTAGAGGTCAGTGCTGTATTTATAGTGAAAAGTGGAAAAAAATTGCAGCATGCATCAAATCAGTCTGATTTTTTAACTTAATATACTGAAAGCAGTATGATTTTTTTTTTAACCTAGATATGTATTTGGAAGCTTGGGGATGCTACATGAAAATATTGTTTGTTTGTGTCTTTCGGCTTTTCCCGATTAGGGGTCGCCACAGTGGAACTCCGGTCCGATAATAATTGGCAGTTGATTTTTACATACCGGCTTGCCAGGCCAGACGCACAACCTTCAACGAAGGTACGCCCATTCATGCATGTCTCCATGCAGAAGACGCTCTAGCTGAGAATCGAACCGGATAATTTAACTAAATCACATATTTAGTTTCAAACAATTTGAAATCAAGATGTTACAGTTCATTTATGATTAATCTCTCTCTCTGCTCATCTCTGAACATGAATCTGTGCTAGTGCTGCATTTAGATGGGTGTTTTATTATTTGTTAATGTAGTGCTGATATCTGTATTTTTGTTTGACATGATTACAGTACTATCCTTGCTGTATATATATGCGGGTAGTTTTGAATTTTTTTTTCTCTTCTCATTGCAAACTTGAGTTACTTCAACAAAATGACTGGCACCGACGTAAAGCAGCATAGTATTTAATAAGAACAGTAAATAAAGTAGCAGGCAGGCTTTCTATAACTCTTATGAAACACAGATTAGGTATTTTTACCAGAATGAAAAATTCAAACGTATATATAATTTAACTAAGGATGAGAAACAAGCTCTGCATGAGCAAGAAGTTGTTGTTGATATTATCATTAAGGAAGCCCACAAGGGAGGGGCTATTGTAATAATGAATGAAACTGGTTACCATCGAAGTATGTTAGAGAAAGTAAATGATGATAGAACAGCATTCAAAGAAATTAATTGTAATCAGGTTGATGAAGTTAACAACATCAATACATTACTGTATGATTTACAAGTAATGAATGATATTCCATTAGAATTATTTATATATTCAACTGTTTCTCATCCAGTGCTTCCAATTCTTTATGGCATACCCAAACTGCATAAATCTATCCACAAACCACCAATGAGGCCCGCCCAGCTATCTCAGTATATTTACAGGGTGAACTGAGCAAGTATTTAACATATGTGAGGAGTTCTATTAAAGATGCAGCAAAATCCCTAGAGCGAGTGCATCAGATTTCTTTAAGCAACGTAATACATGGTTCAGAACCAAAATCATGACACCTTTATTATGGTAACTCTTGATATAAAGTCACTCTTTACCATGATACAAAATGAGTATGGCATTACAGCTATTAGACAGCTATTAATTAAGTACAAATATGGAACAGGCAGACAGAAACAATTTGTCAACTTGTGGATAGTGTCTTAGAGAGCAACATATTTGTATATGATAATAAATATTACCATCAAATTATGGGGGTTGCCATGGGCACCCCTGTCTCCAACAGTTATGCAACATTAGATGTTCATCATGTTTCACTGTTGCAGTCATGACTGTAGGGTTCTCCCCTGCCGGCAGGCAGCCCTCGGTCGGCCAGAATCCCAAAGTCTGGGTCCGGCGTCGGCTGTTCAACCATGCTCCCTGACGTCAGAGCGCCAGGAGTACAAAGCTGACAGCCGACGCCATCTTCTCCAGTCTTTCTTGCGGTGCAGTGATAGCAGTTCACAAGTGCCGGTCGGCTGACTCCTGATGAATTTTACTGATATACTTCAATCCGAAGATTTTTCTTCTCCACTCAAAGCTAAGTACCCCGTTGGGGAAACTTTTTTCTTGCTCCACTCCGATGTCAGAAAAAGTTAATAATTGTATTTCATGTGGGAAGCAAATACCTCATAAGGATTTTCATTCTTACTGTATTCCTTGCTTGGGCCCAGACCACGACGTAGTTAGTTGTTGGTTTTGTGCTAGATTCAATCAACGTACAATTAAGCGAAGGTACGATTTTGCCTTTCATTACTTCGGTAGGCGCTTTAATTACAAAATGTCATCGGATACGGTTCCGGCTGCCGGAGTTCACAAACGTCGCAAGGATAAAGACAGGCCTCCGAGGTCCAAATCTGATGATAGCGCACAACCGGAGCCAGCTTCAGGTTCGGCCGTCGTCGTCAGTGAGGCGCTTTTGCAGCCCCTGTCATCGGCCATTTCAGAACCAACGGCCAAAACGGACTCTCATGAGGAGCCAACCAGGCCTTTAAATATTCCTGTTGCAGGACCTTCGGACAATGCTCCTTCGGATGGGTCCGGAGCCGCTGTGCAGGGGTTTTCAGGCCTACTCAGCTACTAATAAAGGCAAAGACGTCTACACAGGCCTCTTCTGAACCAGCTCCCAAGTCACAGAAACAGTTACTCAAGATGGCGGAGGATTTACTTACTATGATTAAGGGTTCTCATCCCCCTCCAGACAAAAGGCCTAGGCAGGATATCTCTTATGATTCCTCTGATCAGGCTTCTGTTTCCTCTGTTTCTTCTTCCGATAAGGAATATCCTTTCCCTCCTTATGAGGATTCTGATGCTGAAGAATCCATTCCTTCAGCTTCTCCCCCTGAGGATTTTTCTTTTGGGGAAACTTTGCATGAAATGAGGGAACATTTCCACTGGGAAGGACAGGAGTATTCGGAATCCAAGAAAAGACTGAGGGAATTTCTTCTTCTTCCCCTACATAGACCCCTGGATATTCCTCCTGTTTTGGATATTGTGGATGATGCCTTTTCGGAGGCTAACTTAACCCCTGACTCTTTTCCTCCTGCTCCTGTTAAGCCTGATAGATATTACAGGGTTCCTGATTCGCATCAGTTTTTATACAAGAACCCTTCTGCTGACCCTGAAACCATTTCTCAGGGTCCTAAGGGAGCTAAGGCCGCTTCTGCCAAAAATCCTATTCCTACTGAAAAGGATTCTCGATCCTTAGAAAGATGGGGCAAAAAGGTGTACACTTCTGCTACTTTGTCCATTAAGGCTTTAAACTGTCAGTGTCATATGTTTAAATACCAGCAATTTCTACTGTCTGTCTTAAAACAAAAGCTTACTTCCATTTCTGCCTGTGCAAATGATAAGGAATTACATGACTTATTGCATGCCTCTGAACAGGTTGGGAAGCATGGTTTACACTGTGGATTTGATGCCTTGGAGGCTTCTTGTAGGGCTGCAGCCTCTGGCACAGTCATTAGAAGGCATGCATGGCTAAAGGAACAAAATTTACCTGAACAAGTAAAGGCTAAATTATTGGATGCTCCTGTTCAGCATAATGTTTTGTTTGGATCAAAAGCTGAAGAGGTGATTAAAAAGATGGAGGATAAGGCGAAATCCATGCAAACAGTTAAAGATTTCTTACAAGTACAGCCTTCTAGATTTAGCAGGAATTGGCCTTCTAAAAATTGGTCCTTTCCCTCTTCAGACAGGCCTCAGAGGGGTAGATATAGATGTTCCAGAGGGAGGCCTCAAACACAAGCTGCTTATAGACCAAGACAGTGGACTGCTTCCACTTCTAGGGGAGGAGAGGACAGGTCACAGTCTCAAAGAAAACAAACTCAGTGACTCCTTCTGTTGGGCTACAAGAACTTCTTGCCTGGAAGCCCTTCTCGGAGGAAAACTCTCTCTTTTTTATCAAAATTGGACTCAAATAACCCAAGACAAATGGATTTTGGATGTGGTTTTAAGAGGTTACAAATTCCATTTCCACACCTTGCCAAGGCCAAGCGGATGGCCAGACCTTCCAAAACATCAATGGATGGAGGCCTTAAACCAGGTGGAAGCTCTTTTGGCTATGAATGCCATAGAACTGGTTCCTCTTTCAGAGATGGGAAAAAGTTTTTATTCAAGGCTCTTTCTAGTCCCAAGGAAGCAAAACTCATGGAGACCCATTCTGGATCTGTCGGTCTTGAACACCTTTCTAGAAATTCCAAAAATCAAGATGCTTACTCTACAGCAGCTACTTCCAATGCTGTCCAAAAATGCATGGATGGTAACTTTGGATTTAAAGGAGGCATATTTACACATTCCCATTAGGCAGGATTGCAGAAAATACCTCAGGTTCAAAGCCGGATCGAGGCACTCTCAATTCTCTGCGCTGCCCTTTGGATTATCTACTGCGCCCAGGGTCTTCACTAAATGCCTGGCTCCAGTAGTAGCTTACTGCAGACTCAAGGGAATTCAAATTTACCCTTATCTGGACGATTGTCTAATTCAGGCAGACAGCAAGGATGTCTTACTCCAGCATCTAGACTTTGTACAGTACCTCCTCAAGTTCCTGGGATTCTCTGTAAACATAAAAAAGTCAAATTTGACACCATCACAACAGATAACTTTTCTGGGTGCACTTCTAAACACCACAACCCAGATGGCTTTTCTGACATCCAAAAAACAGTTACAGCTGGCTTCAACTTTCAAAACCTTGGCAACTTTAACTCATCTATCTGCAAGGAAATTCCTGCAGGCTTTGGGTTACATGGCCTCCTGCATCCTTCTCGTACTATATGCAAGACTACACATGAGGAAAATAAAGTGGTACCTAAAAAGTGTATGGTCTCAGCATTGCCACAGTTTAGACATACTGATCTCCGTCCTTCCCTGCCTTCAAAATGAATTTCTTTGGTGGTCCAGGGCATGTGCTCTAAACAAAGGGAAGCCCTTCCGTCTGCCTCCTGCTTCTCAACTTCTAGCCACGGACGCCTCGGATTATGCTTGGGGAGCCCATTTTCAGGGCAATTGTTTGCAGGGCCTTTGGACAAAGGATCAGAAGCACCTGCATATCAATTTAAAGGAAATGTTAGCCGTTCAGAAAGCTCTATTGGCCTTCAGGAATCTTTTACAACCAGGACAACTGTTAATACGGACAGACAACACCACAGTTATGTGGTACATAAACAAGCAAGGGGGATCTCATTCCTACCCCCTTTGCAGACTAGCCATGGATCTATGGAACACAGCTCTAGCTTGCAATCTGGATCTTCAAGCTCAGTTCCTACCAGGAAAACAAAACTTCCTGGCAGACAGTCTGAGCAGAAATCGTTCGGATCCACACGAGTGGATGCTAGACACCAAAATATTCAGGATGATAACAGCAGTCTGGGGATGTCCTCACATAGACCTCTTTGCATCCCATCTCAATCAACTACAGACTTTTTGCACCAGGACTTTCCACAGAGAGGCTTGGAAAGTGGACGCCCTGTCATTCAGTTGGAGGAACCTCTCAGGATATGCCTTTCCGCCTCTTCCTCTTCCTCTTCTTCCACGGGTTTTATTGAAGATAAAACAGGACAAGCCCAAGATGATAATCTTGCTGGCTCCAAATTGGCCTCGGCAGTTTTGGTATCCAACTTTAAAAAACCTATGCCTGGACCCCCCTTGGGTTTTACCTCAGTCTCCGAACCTTCTGTCCCAACATCAGGGTCAGGTCCTACACTCTCATGTCAGAACTCTCAACCTGGTGGCCTGGTTAATCCAGGGCCTTTGATTTCTTCTTTACTGCCCAAGCAGGTTATGGATGTCATTTTAGAAGCCAGACGTCCTAGTACTAGAAAATCTTATGCAGGCAAATGGAAAAGATTTTGTTCCTGGATGCAGGCTCAGGATTCTGATCCTCTTCTTCCAAACATTACTTTAATTTTACTTTACTTGACAGATCTCTTACATAAGGGTCTCTTTTTCTTCCATTAAGATACATGCCTCTGCTATTTCTGCTCATTATAATACAGACCCTCCCATCTTTTCCCACCAACTCATGCGACAGTTTCTCAGAGGAGCTAAGAACTTAAGACCTCCTAGATCTCCTCCTATTCCTGCTTGGGATCTCAACTATGTTTTGGAAAAACTAACCTTGCCTCCTTTTGAGCATGCTGCCTCTTCTGACATCAAGTTTTTATCTTGGAAGACAGCCATCCTGTTAGCCCTAACCTCTGCCAGGAGAGTTTCAGAGTTACAAGCCCTTATGGCTGTGGAACCTTATATTATTTTTCATCAAGACAGGGTGTCTTTGAGGACTAATCCTACATTCATGCCTAAGGTGGTTTCCAAAGTGGCTTTAAATCAAACCTATACACTTGCCAACCTTTTTCCCCACTCCTCAAAATAAAGGGGAAAGGATCTTACATTCCTTGGATATACACAGACAGCTACGTTTTTACCTGAACAGAACCAAGGACATCAGAAAATCAGAACAATTGTTTGTTTCTTATGCTTCAAGTTCCCAAGGTAAAGCCATTTCAAAACAGACCATTTCTAAATGGATTGCTCATGGAATCAGATTTTGTTATTCTCACCATGGAAAGCAAATCCCAGGAAGTATACGGACTCATTCCACCAGAGCTGCTGCCACTTCTGCGGCCTTCCTCAGGGGAGTTCCTACCAAGGACATTTTGGAAGCTGCAACTTGGAGTTCAGTGCATACTTTTTCAAAGCTCTACAATCTACCTCTCTACTCTAAGTCTAGGGCTGGCTTTGCCTCTGCAGTCTTGCAGGGCCTTTTAGCCGCCCCTTCTTCATTATGGCCACCTCCCTTTCTTTCAGTTTTGGGATTCTACCCTACAGTCATGACTGCAACAGTGAAACACGATGAACATAGTACAGTTGTGTACACCTACCATAAATGTAGATGTTCGAGTGTCTTCACTGTTGCAGTCTGGGTTTCCCTCTCTCCCGTCCCCTCTTATTTTTTCCTTTGTGTATTTCCTTTTTTCACCATTCTTCTGAGGTGTATTTGCAATGGTTATGGGACCTTTTTCATTTTGGGACTCCTGACATCTGGGGCAAGAAAAACTGGAGAAGATGGCGTCGGCTGTCAGCTTTGTACTCCTGGCGCTCTGACGTCAGGGAGCATGGTTGAACAAGGGCTGCCTGCCGGCAGGGGAGAACCCTACAGTCATGACTGCAACAGTGAAGACAATCGGACATCTACATTTATGGTAGGTGTACACAACTGTACTTTCTGAATGAATGGGAGGATTTTTATGTCAATTTAGACTCAAATCACTATGTTAGAAATGTAACATTTTCAAGAGGTTTGTGGACTATATATTTTTTGTATGGGAGGGGAACTGATTGCTTATGTTGATTATCTTAACACTACTGCCCATTTTTCGCATTTTTCCATGCATTATTCATACCATAGCATGGAATTCTTGGATGTTAATGTTGTATATGATGGTACAGAAAAACAAACCTCTGATTTTTTTAAAAAGGAAGTAAATAAAAAAACAAGTATCTGCACAGAAAAAGCATGCAACCCCCCCATATATACAAGGGTATAGTCAAAAGCCAAGTGATATGTATGAGTAGGTTAAACACTAGTGATTCCAAATGTGTTTCTCAGATTAATGAAACTTTAGCTTCATTTAGAGAGAGGGGCTATGAGGATGAAATGTTAGAAGATGTTAAAGGTCATGTTCTAGCTAATAGAGATTCGGCTTACTCCCCATTTTTTGGTGAAATAGTGAGTAATCATGTCAGGGAAAATAATGCTGATACGCAAGTTGTTCGATATATAACTACATATAGTAGATGCATTGAAGGTATTAGGAAAATTGTGACCAATAATAGGGGCATCCTCAGGAGCCTACCTGAGCTTAACAACATCATTAGCCATAGACCTATGTTCACATATAGAAAATGCATGAACCTTAAGAACAGATTATAAGGACATGCAGACAGTGAAATCACAAAATAGAATGGATAAGCAAGGCACTTTTGCTTGTCATAACTGCTGTTGTTGTGCTCTTATTGAGAAAAAAAGAATACATTTCTACATCCTAATAGTAACATTTCTTTCACCTTTAAATGTTTTGCTACTTATAACACTAATAACATTATTTACCTGGCTACTTGCACAAAATGCATGTGTTTTTATGTGGACAAGTCAACCAGACGTTTAAAGGACAGGATTATAGAGCATAATTCTGAAATTAGAAGAGGTATACTGCCCAACTCCTTAACAAAGCATGTATCTGAAAATGCCACCCATAGTTTTAAGTTCAGGGAAGTTGTGATGAGATCTATTAGAAGAGGAAATTTTAAACACCAAACTAGAAAATAAGGAATATCAGTGGATTTTAAGACTACAGGCCGAACACCCACCAGGTGTCAACCAGATGGTGTCGGTCAAACCCGTTTTAAAACTCAAACAGATGACTCTCTAGACTAAAATAGTTGTTTGTAAAATGTTGTATGTAGTTTTAAAAGTATATTACCTAGCACTTAATTGCATTATTAATTGTTTTTATTGGCTGTATGATTAACTGATCTGTATAAGAACTGTGACTATTGTATGTGTGGTTATTAAGCACTGAAGAAGGGTACTGGATACCTGAAAGCTTTGCTACTTTATTTACTGTTCTTATTAAATACTTCCCTGCTCTACGTTGGTGCCAGTCGTTTTGTTTTGCTGATTTTTTTTATTACTGCACCTCATTCTGGGAAGATTTTTGTTGTGGCTTGTTGCAAACTTGAGCTACTCCAGGTTTGTACTTTTGAACTACACAAGGGATAGGTGAATAGTCACCCAATTATATCAGTTACATTTTTTTTCCATTAACAGTAGAACAAAGAAAGTTTCCTGACTGCAGATATGGTAATTGTAGGTGCATTAAACAGCAAGGAGTGTAAACGTGACTGCACAGAGTTTATTTAGTGCACATAGAAATGTTGTAGTTAGCATACATAGAATTCAGATACATTGAAATGGAATCAAAACTGTTGGAATAACTTGAATACACAACCTCTACCATCCCTTTTTGCTACTCTACAGAAAGATCTAACCCATCCCCTTGACTGACATTATCACAGGGGAGGGGGATCCTCCCATTTTGCCAAGGTTTTGTACTGAATGAGGCCTCACTGTTCCCAGACAACATAATGCAGTTCATTAACATGCAGTTAACCACATTACCTAGTTTGAGCTTAATGCCGATGCTGCCTGACGGCTGTGAGCTCTTGGGAAGAGCAGCTCCATCTGTATGATATACCTGGTATTGCAGGTAGGAAACCTGCCTGCAATATCACCTCTGACACACAGGGGAAGCAGCCAAGAAGAGGAACATAGGTATGAGGCAACTAGCTTTCTAGAAAGTGCAGTCTTTTATTTACAAATATATTAAAATAAGCCATCCTGGGAGTATTTTCACCAAAAAGATCATACTACCCACTACCTCACATCTACAGTGTCACATGCATGATCCTCAGTTTCCAGTACCTGTAATACAGCTCTAGCTCTACCTGTATGCGGAACTAGTTCATAGGAGGTTACTAGGCTATTGGCCCTAGGGCCTTTATAAGCCTAGCCATGTTATACCCCTGTTCCCTTATTGACCAGATTGTATGGTCTATGTTTGCAGCACAAGTCTGTGATCAGCACTGACTACACTTATCCAAGAGGGACATAGGAGACATCCCCTAGGTAAATTTGCAGTCTCCCATCCAGTTGTTTAAGTTACACTTAAACAGGGTCATTGAGGAACTCTGGTTTTACATAAATTGAGAGTTTGTTCCAGAGGAGTGGCAATCTCTGGAAGACATATCTGTCTCACCAGCATGTACTGTTTATGACGCAGGCTCGGTTAAAATCCCTAGAGCGAGTGCATCTTGCCCCATTTGACTAGTGGATGTGCAGCATTTCCTTTAAGGCAGTGTCCAAGACTGCTCTGTAGGCCAGGCACAAGTCACCTGTCAGCAGCATATAAGATACAGAGTACACTAACAGGGCCTTCACTCTGTTCATATAGGTCATGTCTTGAAGGCCATGTATTTTCTTGTTGAGAAACCTCTAAGGTCTCTCCAGCTGCCACAGGTGTCTGGTGAGGTACATACAGAAAGGAGCATTGCACACTATTAGTGGTCTGATGAGGGATGAATACAGGGGAGTTATAACATCCTTAACTTTGGATGTGATGCCCTTACTTATGATATGTGAAACCTAAAAGGCCTTCTTTACCATTGTGGACACATGGTGATCGAAGTTAAGGTTGCTATCAACCTACTGTGTTCCCAAATCTCTCACCATAGGGTTTGAGCTAAGAGCAGTAATGTTAATATTGTAATTTGCAGAGAATTCGCTTTGCCAAAAGGGATGATAGTGCATTTTTTTGCATTTAGTGTAATTCCATGGCTTTGACACCAATCATTTGTCTGTGTAAGCCCTTTTTGTAGTATGTCAGCATCATTGGGGGACTCGATGGTTGCACCCAGTTTGCAGTCATCTGCGAACCTGGTAAGCCACAGGCCATATATTTTCACCTGGACTTCAGAGAAATAGATTCCAAACAATAGAGGGCCCAGCACAGATCCTTGTGGTACATCGCTCGTAGCTGGTCTGCTTGTAGAGATGGAATCCACAACTTTGACTGTATTTATTCTGTCGTTGAGCCAGTTGACTACCCATGTAGTGACATATGGGTTAATTCCCAGCTGGATGGGTTTTTCAATGCTGCCTGAGTGGGGGATTTTGTCAAAAGCCTTGGCTAAGTCAAGATAGGCTTTATAGGATCATAGAGATCATAGGAGGTTACTAGGCTAATGGCCCTGGGGCCCTTACAAGCCTAGCCAAGAGTTTATCCCCAAAAAGAAACCTCAGTCAGCACCTGTCACCCCTGTCAATGAGGGACACAGATGGAATCCCTGAGACAAATTTGTGGTTTCCCATCCACTCATCAAGGTTGCGCTTGAAGAGAGTGAGCGAGGTGATTTGTTTGACATGTATAGAAAGTCTATTCCAGAGATGGGACAGCCTCTGGGAGACAAACCTGTCTCTCCAGCAGGTTTTGTTGATGTCGCATATTAGATTCAGGCCTTTCGAGTTGGTAATGCGTGAGGATTTAGACTTACAGGTATGGAGCATTTCTAGTAGGGCAAGGTCCAAGATTGCCTTGTAGGTGAGACACAGATCACCCCTGAGCAATCTGTATGATACCGAACAGGGTGATAGTGATTTGAGCCTGTCTGCATAGGACAGGTGTTGGAGGCCATGGATTCTCTTTGTGAGGTATTTCAGTGGCATTTCTAATTGGTACAAATGTTTGGAGAGGTATATACCAAACAGGGCGGTATACTCAATTATTGGTCTAATGAGGGAGGAGTGTAAAGAGGTAATCACCTCCTTTTTTCTGGATGCAATCCCTTTACTTATGAGATGAACCAAGTAAATGGCTTTTCTAACCATTGCTGCTACATGATGGTCGAATGTGAGGTTATTAACCTGACTTCACAGGTCTCTCACCACAGGTTGTATGCTTAGGGGGTTGCCGTTGATATGGTAATTAGTAGGGGCCGTGTGTTTGCCTAATGGTATGATACTTTTTTTTGTGTTTAGCTTGAGGCCATGACTTTGGCACCAGTCATTAGTTGCTGTGAGACCCTCTTGCAGTATGTTAACATAATTTTGGGGAGTCAGTGCAGCACCCAACTTACAGTCATCCACAAACTTGGTCAGCCACAGGCCTTTTGTCTTTGCCTGGACCTCTGAAAAGTAGATGCAAACAGTAGGGGTCCCTGGGCAGATCCCTGGGGAACTCCACTAATGACAGGTCTGCTGTTGGAGGTGGAGGTGCCTATTTTGACTTTGAGGGTCCTGTCAGTAAGCCAGTTGGCCACTCCCTGATGTTATAGGGATTTACGCCAAGTTGTGTTAACCTTTCGATGATGCCTGAGTGGGGGGTTGTGTCAAAGGCCTTGGCCAGGTCAAGGTAAGCTGTATGTACTGACTTTCCCTTATCCAGGGCCTTGGTGACAGTCTCAAAGAAGTCATCCATGTTCAGCAGGCAAGATCTGCCCTTGACTTATCTGAACTGGGTGGGGTCAAGTCCATGAAGATTGTCTATGTCCTTGTTTATGAGATCCATAATAATACGCTCCATAGCTTTACAGATCAGACTTTTCAAGCTAATGGAGTGATAGTTTCCAGGGTCAGTAGTGGCACCACCTTTGTGCAAGGGGATGACAGTAGCAGTTCTCCATTTGGCTGGAATGAAGCCTGTACTTAGGCTATGGTTGAATTGGGTGCTCAATGGCGATGCCATTTCTTGCTGGAGATGGTGCAGAATACAGCCTGGGATACTATCAGGTCCCATGGAAGCTGTGTTCTTTGCATTAGATAAGGCCTTTAGCACTTGATCTCTGGTGATGTGATGTGCAGGACAAGTATCAGGGATGTCGAAAGGGCCTTTTGGGGGGGGACATAGGGGTGAAGTTTGTGCTGAACATATTTAATAGCAGGTTGGCTAAGTCAACAGGATCATTGTAAGTGATACTGTTAAATACTAATTCAAAACAAACCTGGGCTTTGCCATGATGGTTCCTGACGTAACTGAAGAAGGCTTTGTGGTTTCCCTTTGTTTTGGAGGCTAGTTTTGATTCATAATTGACTTTGGAGGTTTTCACAAGTGATCTAATTTGCTTGTTAAGGCTAAGGAGGGAATTTTTCCAATTTGGAATATGTTCCTTTTTACCATTGGAAAACAGTTTTTTCCTTTTGTTGTAAAGCCTGTTAATAGAGGATGTCTACCAAACAGGTTTATGTTTCCTTGAGGAGCAGGTTTTAGTTTTTCTGGGTGTGGTGGAGTCCATGCAGTTGTGCAGGTGCTTGTATACTGCATTTATGTACTGTTCAGCATAATTGTCTGCATACTGTTTTGTCTTCATCCAGGGCTTTGGTGATATTCTAGAAGAAATCCACCAGGTTTAATAAGCATGATCTACCCTTAATGAAGCCAAATTGGGTCAGGTCAAGAGTTTGAAGGTCATCTGTGTCTTTGTTGATAAGGTCTATGATGATTGTCTCCATGGCCTTGCAGATAAGACTGGTTAGGATTATGGGTCTGTAGTTCCCAGGGTTGATTGATGGACCCCCTTTGTGCAAGGGAATTACTCTTGTTGTTTTCCACACTGCTGGGACAAAGCCAATACTTCGACTGTGGTTGAAGAGTGCGCCAAGTGGTTCCGCTAGGTCCTGTTTTAGACCATTTAGTAAGCAGCCTGGGATCTTATCCGGTCCCATTGAGGCTGTGTTTCTGGCCATGGAGAGTGCATTTATGACCTGCTCTTTGGAGATACTAAGTAGAGGACTGGTGACAGGTATGATTTCAGGTATGTCTGGTGGGGACAGGGGAGTGATATTTGTGCCAGATCTGTCTGCTAGTAGTTTGGCGATGTCCTCAGGGTCACTCTGAGTGGTACCATCCACTACTAGTTCGGACAAATCTGGGCCTTCCTTTTTAGATTTCTGATATAGCTAAAGAATGCCTTATGATTATCCTTAGCTAGAGATGCTAGTTTAGCTTCATAATTGGTTTTAGAGGACTTTACAAGATGTGTAAGCTCATGCTTTGGTGACTATCCTTCCTCTGCTGAGTCAGTTCTCTCTTGTTCTTAGACATTAGTTTCTACTTCTTGCTGTATAACCTGTTTATGCTTGATGCCCACCAGGGTTGCTTGTTTTTTTGTGAGGACCTTGTTTTGATCCGTTCAGGTACAGCCATGTCTATACATTTGTCTAGGTGTTTATACAGGGCATTTCTGTACACCTCTTTGTAGGAATCATTGTTGACAGTAGTAACAGGGGGATTTGAAACTATTTATGCCATCACTTAGGAGGATATAGTTTGCTTTGGATAAATTTTTCATCCTTTTTGCTCTTGGGGTGGTGAGTCATGTATGGTTGTTAGTTCAAATGAGACTGATTTATGATCAGACCTTACCAGGGAGGGCAAAACAGAGGGTAGTGCAAAGACCCCCTGTGTTGGTGAGTACTAAGTCTAAGACTGTTGAGCCCCTTGTGGGGTGCAGACTATCTGTTCCAGAGCATTTGTTTTAACAAAGTCCAGGAACCTTAGGGCGAGCGTGTTTGTGCTCATGTATGACTCCCAATCAATGGAAGGATAGTTGAAATACCCATGACTAAGGTGGTTGGCTGTATAGCGAATGAATCAAGTTGGTCCAGGTAGGCAGAGTGGTTCTTGTGGTTCATGGTGGGGACCTTTAGCTAAGAATGATATGAAAGGGGATTTTACCTACAGTTAGTTGGACTTGGAGTGGCTGTGGGATTCGTAATGTTTGACCAGTCTTGAGGTGTATTTGTCTTTAATGATGATGGATACACCTCCATGTTTGTTTCTTTCATGCTTGTTTTGAGGTCTAAACGTGTGGAAGGCATTGTTGCTTTGCATGGCCGGGGTGCTCGCTCGCTGCGGCCTTGAACCATGTCTCGGTGACTGCACAGACATCGGCATCTTCCAAAGTAAGGAGTGCTTGCAGTGACTGCAGTTTCCAATTTAGACGCCTAGCATTAAGCAGCATAACTTTGAGTTTGTCTCTAGTGCATTTTTTTACATCAGGGAATTTTGTTGATATGACATTGCCTAAAAAAGGCACTGTGGGGGAGGCAAGCACCTTTGCCAGTAAAGGAAAGCCAAGAAACAACAGGTGAAGACTATGTCTAGCAAAGCAGCAATGTCTGCCGACCATATTTTCCCAGGCTGACAGATACTGGATCCCCCTGGAATGACACCAGAAGCCAAGCCAATTTTTGAAGTCACTATTTTTTTTTTGTTTATATTGAGGCATCATCCTGGGTGACAGTAGAATGCTGCTTAGGGCTAGAGACATACCTGCCTGGGACACACAATCTGAGAGCTCAGTCATGCCTGTCTTCATAAGGTCCAGTGAGGAACGTCTCAAGTCATTCATTCAAACATGGACTATGACAGAGTCATAACAGTATTTGTTGAAAGACTTGAGTGCATGCATGATCTGATGGATCCTGGCACCTGACAGGCAGCTGACTGTGACCTTCTCCTTGTCCAGCCTGGTGAGGGGGACATCTGTGTGTCTCACTGTGGAGTCACCTATGACCAAGACATTTGGTTTTGAGGTGTTTTCCCTTAGGGGCTTATTGGCTGAGACACTGTTGTGTGTATTATTATGTGTAGTGGATTCTGTTGGGTCTGCAGTGTTTGCATTAGGTTTGCGCTTGGGACGTCTCTGATCTTTAGATAGGCTTCTAACAAGTACTTCTGCATATTTGGGTTTGTGTGTTGTGAGTTTATGTGCAAGAGGTGAAGTCTGTGTGCTGGCAACCTGTTTGATATCTGGTTTATTGTTATGTGAGAGAACTGATTCCAAATTTATAGTATAGGTACATCTCTCATATGTTGTATTTGTTTGTTTTAGGAGTAACTGGTTGTCTGTATACATGAGGCCATTGCGACATTGCCTCAGGATTTCCACATCAATCAGGTTGACTTGAGAAATGGTGGGAAACTGTCCATTATGTCCGGTATATACTGTAGTAACTAGTAGGGAGTGGACTAGATGGATCAGGTTTTGCTGTAAGACTAACAAAACGCAGCTAGTTTGTGGAGGGCTAGGGGTAGAAAACTGAGTCAGTGCTTCATATTGCACAACTGAATTGCTCGTAGGGCAGCAGTGTAATCTCTGAGCAGCTCCAGTAAACTGAGCACAAGGCGGCTCAAACATGATGCTGAAATACAAGTAAAGTAAAATTATTATAAACAAAGTAACCAAAGGGAAAGCCCAAGACTGAGCCTTATTCCAACAATCCCCAACTCAGATGCATCATTGGCTGCACAATTCTGCCACAGGGGTGTAGGGGAGGGGGTTCTTCTTAATGTAAGCTGGCTGATTTTAGTACTGAAATGATACTAGTCTAGATTCAGCATGCCTGAATCTAGCCTATGCTATGAAATGCAGAAGTACTAGAAATTAAAAGTGCAGAAAATTGCAGTTACAACAGCAAATAAATAAATAAATAAAACAGTTTAAATAAAGCAGCAATTCAGCAGAAAACTCCCATAAGAAGGTAGACCACAAACCTTCCTAGTGTGAAGTAAGTGGTCTGGAATCCAAGTGCTTAAACCAGAACAAAAACACTCAGAATAACAGGCACAATATGCCTTCACCAGCAATTCCCTGCTTAGAAGGGTGTAGGATACACGCCCCAGCCACAAGATTCTAGACCACAAACCTTCCTAATGTAAAATAACTAGTTTGGAGCCCAAATGCTTAAACCAGAACCAAGATACTTTCAAAATAACAGACACAGTAAGCCTTCAACCAGCAATTCCCAGCTTAGAAGGGTGCAGGCTCCTCTCGTCCACAAGAGTTTGGACCACAGATCTTCCTAATGTAAAATAACTGGTTCAGAACCAAAGTCCTTAAATAAGAACAAACAGACTTGGAATAGCAGGCACAATAAGCCTTCACCAACAATTCCCAGCATAGAAGGATGTAGGCAACGCACCTCTGTCACAAGAGTCTAGACCACAAACCTTTCTAATGTAAAATAACTGGTTTGGAGCCCAAGTGCTTAAACCAGAACCTAGATATTTTCAAATTAAGACACAGTAATCCTTCAGCCTGCAAGGCGGTCTAGTTTCCCGTCCAGTAATTCCTGCAATACACAGTTCCACATATAAGTAGAGCTTCTGACTCCTTGAGAGACCCATACATTTTAGTGGGCTCCCCAGTGATTTCACCTTAAATATTGGTGAACCTAACCAATGTACAGTGCCTGATTATTTTGGTGCAGTGAGTCTGAATCTCATGTTGGAATTAGGTGCAGGACTCCACCAGTCCTCATTTGCATGTGTTGAATAGGGACTGGTGGAGCTGTATTTTTTGGACTTAGTAATGTTACTTCACACCCAAGCCTTTTGGAATCTGGCTCATTATTTCATTTTGGTATTTGCCACACTATCTGTGACATTTTGTAGGCTGGGCAGCACAGCTACATCATAGACTTTTACAACCTGAAGAAAATTATGCAGGTCAGTGATCTTAACTGCAGAATCAATAAAATGTTTTATTTGCTGATATTTATTGCAGTCATATCGGCTTGGGTTGGGAGTGCCTTCTGTCTGGAGTCTGCATGTCTTCCCCACAATCCAATGGGCATTCAAAAGACATGCATTGAATGGGCGTGCCTTCATTGAAGGTTGGGCGTCAGGCTGGCAACTCGACACCATAAAAACCAACTGCCAATCATTAGCGGACCGGAGTTCCATTGTGGTGACCCCTAACCGGGAAAAGCCAAAAGATAAACAACAACATTGTGTATGTGTTATCAGTTACAGATGATGAATTGATAACTTGGCTAGAAACTGTGACTTTGAACTACAGCTTCTCTGTCAAGACTAACATCCAAATGCAATACAAAATGTTTCTTTAGACATGACCACTAACAGAATCAAAGGAAACCATTGCAAATGAGACTGACTTAACAGAGACGGTCAGAAATGTGTGAAATCAAAGTACTCTCAGTCCAGGTAACTGAAGAGAAGAGCTCTTAACACACCATATTCTGTGTCAGTATAAAATTACATCAAGGTGGCAAAACCCTTGAAAATGAAATCATGCAGCTCACCAACCCGAATCAGGCCACTTTTTTAGGTATAACAAACTGGAAAATAACCACTTTGAGTGGTGTATGGAAGGTTATACTGCTACAGAAAAAGCTAATTATTATGAGAAACTTATTTTCAGTTTTGGGGTGAAGTTGCATATAAATGTGTGCAGCACTGTGACCTTTTCCTCATTTATTTGCATTGTAAGGTAATTATCCTCGTATTTGTCTTGTTACTTAAATGTTACAGTTATATGTGATGCAGGAAAGCTATTTTTTCAGAATAATATGGTCATGATATTTGCTCAAAGTGATATACGACAGGTTGGTACTAACTGAAATGAGCTCTAGTTGTGACAGCAAAAGATCAGTTTTAAGAAGTAAATTAGTTCATTGTATCCAGTAGATTTTAAATGAACAGTGGGACCAGCTGCATACATTAATGTCTATTTTAATAGTTACAGCGCATTTTGTAAGATACACAACTGAACCTTGGCAAGGATGTCACAATACACAACATTAGTAAGAGTCATTACTCATTTGCTTGTCTTTAGGGATATGCTTCATAATGTTGTGTCCTTAAAAAATAAGGCAGTAGACCAGTGCTTGACAGAAAGGGTAATATACTGAATTTATGATGGTAGCTGAGGGGGTGGACCGCAGTCATAACTTTAAAGTACTTGCCTCGCAAAAAGTCCATTCTTGTCAAAATATAACTGACAGCTCTGTCATTTACTAAAGGGTGGGAGTTGATTATAGAAATTAGTTCACATTCTCAGCTCAATGGTATGAGTTAAAAAAAAGAAAGTCAAATGTCAAATCAGCTCTGTTTCATGGATTTAACAGAGGAAGCTACATTATGATGCTTGGATTATAGACTTGTTGGACTTCATTTACATCCTGAAGCTTCAGTTATCCACCATAAGTAATTGGAAATAACATCTGCAGATGTTGGAGTTTTCCCATTTGTGTGGAATTTTCCTTTTCTCCTGCAACTGCAGTAGTGTTTTGTATTTGAAATCAGACCTTTAAAAAGTAAAACATTATCATTTGTGTATTTGACAAAGACTGTGGTTGATGTCTTATTCTTGTACTGAAGTGTATCCTCCCAGTATTGGTGTGACTGTTGCTGACAGCTAGAAAGAAAGGGAGGTGGTTTGGCTATCAGCTGTCATAATATTATGCTGGCTGACTCATTAAAAGGGTGACCAGTAACTGAGGTCTTGTATGAAATTAATAGTCTGACTGACGACAGTATACTGTGGAGACATGTAAAGGGGTAAATATTTGTAAGGGGGTATATTCATTGGAAAAAATGTAAAGCCCCCAGCTGTGTGTGTGTGTGTGTGTGTGTGTGTGTGTGTGTGTGTGTGTGTGTATATATATATATATATATATATATATATATATATATATGCTAGGTATAAATCCCTATGTCACAAGATGGTTGCCTACTAGCTCATGGACAGAACCCACACTGTGAAAGTAGCGGATTCCAAATCCGACATCAGACCAGTGACAAGTGGAGTACCACAGAGTTCAGTCCTGGGTCCTCTCCTGTTTGGTATCTACTTCTCTGAAGTGCAGGCTAACACAGAAGGTCTTTGGCTAACAAAGTTTGCAGATGACTGCAAACTAGGAGCCATAATCGAAACTCCTAACGATGTGGACAAAACTACAAAAGGGCCTCACTGAGACAGATACCTGGTGTCAAAGCCATGGCCTGAAGCTCAATGCCAAAAAGTGTATTGTCATCCCCTTTGGTAAAAACTCTGTACCCATGAACTACCACATAGCTGGTAGTCTACTTAATGCCAAAAATGTGATGAGACCTTGGGACACAGGTGGACAGTAGTCTCTCCTTTGATAATCACATCGCCACAGTGGTCAGGAAATCCTTCTACGTTGCTCATCTCATCACAAAAGGATTCTCATCCAGAAAAAAAGAGGTAATTGTTCCCCTCTACTCATCACTTATTAGACCCATTATAGAGTACAACACCCCTTTTGGTATGTATCTCACAAGACATCTACAACAACTGGAAAGACCACACATACATGCATACATATATGGAAAACAGCTTGGTTAATCTTCCATTACTAGTGTTAAGTTAGCAGTAGAAGGAACTGGGTTCAGCCTGAAGTTGGTGATACCCTAGGTAGTCAGTGATTATAACTTTGTTCTGTAGTTGTCGGTGTACAATTGGGTGTGACAGGTGTTAGACGTTTCCCAAGGTAGCTGTGCACATATGTTGTAAGCTGCATCAGCTTACATATGCACATGCTAATAGTGCGAATTTGGGCCCTGTATCCACTGTTGCCCTTCCCATTGCTTTACAGTAGTGGGGATATTTGTTTTCTAAACTTTTTTAGCCTGGATAACAGTCTTGTCACTAAAAAAGTATGTGCAGCCTTGGAACCACAAGGTAAAACATAAAGCAGTATCCAATGCACAGCAGTTATTGTATTTATTTTAATCTTGGCATGTAGGACAACAGTAAGATGATGACCATTGTGAAGAAATTAGACATCTGTGCTAGCATATCTGACTGAAGTTTTGTATATAATTTCAGATTGTCCTCTGTATTGTATGCCAGCAAGACTACCTATGATATTTAAATAAGTTCTTACATGTTGATTTATGATCTGTTTGAGCAGAATGTTTTAAAGACTTAAACAGTGTCCTTTTACATTTCTAGCTCTGCATGTTTGTGAAGACAGATTCTAAAGGCAAACTGTCTCAGAGTCAGTTAATCAGCTGATGATGTCATTGGAATGTTGACGGTTGGTATGTGTTACTGTCAGACACTGAAAAGACAGGAAGGAACTTTTAGAAAACAGTTGCTGGTGGAATTTAAAAGTATTAAATGAAAATTAGAACTGGAACAGCTGACAGTTGGGCTAGTCTAAAAAAGAGCTTGCTGCAGACAGTTACAGCCAGATAACAGTTGTGAGAAGTCAGTTGAGCTGTGCAGTGGCTACCCAAGAAGGACTCGCCAAGAACTATAAGCATGCCTTTGCTCTGTTGTAGTAATTTAGTTTAGATCAGGGACAGTTAGGAAATTAGTTAGTTAGGAAATTATAACTAATCAGCTAGATCAGTTAGTGTTTTTTCTGAATGTTGGATCTCTATCCTACAGTATTGATTTCATTTTCTTGTGATTGAGTTCTGTTTGTTTATTGGGAATTACTGCTACATTTTTAATCATTTTGTTCAATATTAAAATATTTTTAATTAAGTGTTTTTCTTTAGTTATTTCAGAGTGCTTATACTTGCTTTGATAATTCCCAGGGCCACTCCAAACGCCTGGCTGCTTAGGTCATTTGCTACCATTTATTTCAAAGTTGGTTACCTCTTTAGAAGGTCATGAAGACGCACTGATTGGTGGCAGCATTACAGTATTATTTTGGAGAAGGGACACAGCTGGAAATTAGGCTTTCCCAGAAATATTTGAATATGTGAGATTTAATTTAAGTGCGAGTGTATCAGAGGTCTTAAACTGGGACACTTTGCTCTGAAGTATGTAATAAAGAGTTACATTAGGGGTGGACAGAAGTATACAGACCAGTCCCAGGCTATAGAGCATGTTCCTGTTGTGCTCTTAGGGGATAGTTTGTGAAACATTACTCTTATTTAAGTGACAGTCTCACATTGGAGTCAGGTGTTAGCCATTTCCCAAGGGAGCTGTGCACATATGTTATAAGGATATTAAGGGACGTCACATTAATTGTTGTCCGTCCAGTGGGTATTATCTGGATGTCAGATTAATGGGTGGCAGTCCGGTGGGATACTGCCTGGAAGTCACAATCCTCATCATCACCCCCGTTTTCCCATTTTCTACATGAGGTCGGGGTGCTGTCAGAGGTCTCCATAGCAGTCTACGTAGTCCCAGTGTGCTGTGTTTTCTGACACTCATGCCTGACTATGGCAGGTCTTCTCTGACACAATCCATCCAATTCTCTCTTGCCTTCTTCCTGTTTGTCCTAAATCTTCTTCACCCGATTGTTGTCTTTTCTGCACATGTGCCCAAAATTTTGTAATCTGTTCTTTTTGACCTTTTCTGCAACTAGAGCAATTTTGGACTCTGCTCTGTTTGTCCCTGAGTTTGCACCTTCCCACCTGTCTCAGACAATTCATGTCCATCACCACTACTGCTCTGCCTTTACTGCAGGTTTCTGTACCACACTGTAGTACTGGTTGCACCACTGTTTTGTACACCTTACTTTTCAGCCTTTTTTTTACATTCTTCTGTCATACACTACACCTGACACTCTAGTTGGCTGCAGCCCCTCTTACTCTAGCTTTGACCTCCTCACTTAGACTTTCCTTCTGCTCAGTCATCATTCCCAGATAAATGAAATTGTTACTCTGTTCCATTGTTTTCTCTTTTTTCTGGTTTCCCCCATTTGCTGCCATTACAACAGTCTTATATGTACTCCATTTCATCCCATGTGCCTTCAGTATTGTATTCCATTCCCCTATCCTTTGCTGAAGTTTATGCCAGCATCTGTCTGTAATGCCACATTGTCCTTGTACAGCAACTTTATTCTGCCCCCTCCAAACTGTTTGCTAATTAGATTTTCTCCAGTATGAACACCCACCCTGACTGGAAAAATGATCTCTGTGGAATATTCCAAGACTTTAGCAGCACAACTGGCTAAGGACTGTAAATCAAAAGGACTTTCACATATAGGTTTGAATAAGGAGGGCTTAATAGCCACATTCTGAATAGTTGAAGTTCAATTCACCATGTGTGGAGATAACCAGGCAAGGGCTGAAAGTATTCTGCATGCAGCTAAAGAACACCAGTTGTGTCCCTAGCAAATTAAAACATGCAGCTAGTTTTAAAAAGATTAGCACTAGAAGTGAGATGCTTGTAAGCAACAGAGCAAAGCAAGCAGCTTCAGTTACAAAGAGATAGAGAAATTAAACTTGTTGAGTTTGCAGAGAGACAATGATCAGGAATTGGAGAAATAGAAGCATCAGCCATGGCACAAGAGAGGGACGGAAGGCAACAGCATGACAAGGATCTCTTGGCACTTTACAAACAAACATAACCATAGTAGTGATGGTTTGTCTTGAAGCTGCATTTGCTTCTGATTATGTCAAGGGCCTATGTCTTACCCTGCCGAGAGTAGAGTATTTGTTCCTAAAATGAATGCTGCTTCATGCAAAAGTATTGTCAAACCTGCAGTGTTTTGAATGCTGCTTCATGCAAAAGTATTGTCAAACCTGCAGTTGTTAGACAGAAGCCTTACTTGCTAGGGCAGTCCAGTCCAGTTAAGACCATGTCAGTTGCACATTTTCAGGTGCCCTTGGCCAAGAAACCTTTGGACTGAGAAGGGAGAGGGGAGCAAGGAGATAAGCAGATGGACGTTTTTCATGATATCCTAGCAGATCTCCTGATAGGAAAAAGCTTTGATGAATACAATACCCTTGTACAACTGATTACTTGTAGCTAGCCATGGAGACAAACAGATGAGGAAGACATAATGGAGAGGCTCGATGAGTACCTACACCTCCAATAAAGGCTGGTGATGTGTTTTTTTTTCAGAAAAGGAGATGGGTAATAGCAGCAAGCATGAATCAAAACCACGGGTTCTAAATGGTATAGGGATCACATAAAAGAGGATAGTATGGTGTTCATTTTGTCAAGAAATTAGCTGGATTTTTCTTTCTTCTTCCCCACCCATGTCTGCCAGTCATGAGCCTCCTCCAATCAGGCTATCAGTTATTCATCCCACCACTACACCAGTAGTTGCACTCCATGTGACCCAATGGGAGTGGTCCCAGCTGATTGGTAGAGGTGACCTTATGACACCAATTCTTTTGATAGTGAACAGTGTGTTTGGAGGCAAGAGCTACCACACAAGGAGCTATAAGGTTGAAGAATTTTCCCCTGAAAGAGCTATAATGCTCTGTGATAGCTTGATAAAGTCAGTGTTAACCTTGTGGACACATGCATGTTTTTATGCATTTTCCCCAACGTCGTAAAGGCAGTAAATGTTATACCCTTGATAAAATAAAGCCTCAAAAATACTGAAATGTCCTCAAGGCCTATATCTCTTTTTTTGTTTTCTGCCAAATTTTCTGGAAAAAGATGTAGTCTCACAGACTGCAGACCACCTAAATTCCTCTGAGCTACTGAGTGATCATCAACCTGGCTTGAAGACAGCGTATAGGGTTGTGTTGCACTGTTGTTCTCTTTTAGCATTTGTCTTTTGATTATTTATTTTTTTTAACTGTTTTGACTCCATTTTGTCAAAAGCTCGTTGACTTGAGTTATTTCAGTTGTTACCCTGTTGAGACTGCTGTGCTATATAGAGTTTTATTGGTCCTCATCTGTTGTAAGATCATGAAGTTACTGTATTTAAGTAAGGGGTTTGTGGGTGCAGGACGGACTTTCCACCCTGCAAAAATTGTCTTTGGTTTGTTTTTTAACTTGTATTTCATATGGTTAATAAAGATCTGTGAAATGTAACTCGCTGAAAAGCCATTTGAGTTAGGTATGTCAGGACATAGTAACTGTGATGTTTCCTGGACTCAACTCATCCTCATCTTCAGTGTGTTGAAATAGTTTTCATGGTGTTTACCTTTTTCTGTTGTACTTGCATACAACATACCCACCATAGTATATTTTACAGCAGATAATGTATGTAATTCAGTTATCCTGCTCTCTCTACTTTACATAATTTTGTCTGTGCCATGTTTATTTTGCCAGTTTGGAATGTATTTCACTTCTTAATTAACAGGGTCTTTGGGCTTCAATGATCCAGTGTACCTTTCTATAAAATAAAATAAAATAAATGCACACACCATTTACTGTCTGCATTGCATCCCTAAGTTGTTTGGTAGATAGGCATGCCCTAGCTTATCATGCTGCCTATTCCATGATGCACTGCTTCTGCTGTATATAGCTAGTGTAGCAGAAGCTGGCTTCACCCCTCTCCCCCACAATAAGGACGAGACAGCATCCTCTATTCACTGTCCCTCCCCTGGCAACTCCACTGCCCAAATTACTGATCGATCCTGGGTTGTCTGCATAGCAGTCAGGGTGTTATTCCTCTGTATCACAAATCCAGAAGTTAGAATGTTTAAACCTTTCTATTGTTTTCATTTAACATGTAGAAAGCATTATTTTAATAAAATAGTGATAAAAGACTATTTTACATGGAAAATGTATAGATCATCTTTTCGTAAACAACCATGTTGTTTGGAAGTTCCACGCGACTTTTTCATGTTTATTTCTACTTCATTTCTTTTAATACATCTCTGCTCAGTACGGTACAGGTGAGTAGTCAGTTATCACCAGAATAACTTAATTCTCCCTTTCACTGTTATAAAAATCACTACAGTTGAAGTGGCTGTAAGTGTCAATACACCTGTTATTATGGGAGTCCAGAATTCAACTCTCACTGTCCTTCATGCTCAAATAATGTGAAGTGTGTGTCAGTAAATTGCTTGTTTGTGTAATAAACCTGTCTCTTTGTGCTTCCTTTATTCTGTTTGGAAAAACTAGGCTAGAAGTGACCTTTCCTAAAGTATCATCACTTGTCTTACTATCTGATTTAGTCCCTTTTCTCTTCCTATTTATTTGTAAGAGCTGATAAATTTATCTACCACTTGTAATAGAATATCTAGACAAATATGAACATCTCCTGTATTTTCAGCATGACTGCACAAAAAGGAAGGAGTATCTGCTAACTGGATGAAAATAGATGCAGTTTCTGCAACAAGTGGCCAAGGACACTGTGCATTTGGTCGGAAAGTTCTATTCTTGTTCACGGAATACCATCCTGACAAAAGCTCCCAAGTTAGGCTGACTTCTTAACTATCTGCAAGTGAAGGCATGATTAAAAGAATACATTCAGTGGTCTATTCTCTGTCCTCTGCTGTTCTCTGATAGCAGGACTCCTGTCCATCTCACATAAATAAGCTACACTTGTTTATTTTATTTGTTTGTTATTTGTTAACCAGTTTGATGGGCTGGTCCAAAGACCCTTTTCAGCTATGTCCCCAGGGAAGTACCTAATTGATAAAACAGATCAAATATTACATTGAAAGTTAGTTACATAGATATTTTATAAATGTCTACAGTGAGAAAATAAAAATATATTCAGTTAAAATTCAGACACGGTAAATATTACATTGTTGTTAAGTTACAGGGAATACTATATAGTAACAGCAATGAGTAACGCAGATATATGCAGTTTAGTTTGAAAGTAGTAGTAATTTGGCATTTAGGAGCCAGACTCAAAGGATGCATGTTGTGTAAAAGTGCCTCAACCCATGTTCTGGAAGCACTTGCGTGTTGTGTCTGCCTTAAGGTGGTTATTTAATTCCTTTTTTTGAAATCCTGGAGAGATTCTTTAGTTTTGATGTCAGAAGGGAGCTTGTTCTAAAGTGGTAGACCTACCCTGGGGAGTGTTTGTTCACCTGTAACTGTCTTAGAAGGTCGTCTACACAACTTGAAGGTGTCATCTTGTGTAGTTTTTAAAGAAAATACTTGTTCTCTTAGTAGGAGTTTTCTCTTCAGAGGTGGGCAGTATCAGGGGTGTAGCCAGGATTTTCAGATTTGTACTCCCAGCTCCCAGACTACTGCCCCCCCAAAAGGCCACACCCACATCAGCACATAGTTGTCTGTCCACTCCTTTAAACTGCCAAGTCACGCCCCTTTCACAATGCTGCTCTCTAAGTGGAATACTGACAAACATACTACAGAATGGTAATTACTTGCATGATGAAAGAGCATGAACATTTCATTCCTAAAGTATATCTTCATGGGTTGAAAAATAAAATACCTTCCCATTTAAATTTTTGCAGGCGTCATCCCAGTTGAGCTGCATCCCAGTGTCTGAGTGGAAAACCTTAAAAATAGATCTAAATAAAGATCTATTTTTCTGGTGGAAGAAAATCTCTTTGAACTGATGTGTCTAGTTGACATCCCAGGAATAAAATCCTGTGTGAGGGAGTGAAAAAAAGACTTTTGTATGTTTTTTTTGGAATTCCAGCTTGTATAAAAGATCTCTCATCCAAGAAAAAGATTCCTTACACCTTGAAACAAATGCTGCAAAGATAAACACATCATCTAAATATGGAAAAATGTAAATATCCTGTAGCCTGCAATGAACTATAATTAGAGCTAGACATGTTGTGAACACTCTTTTGCAGGGGTTAGTTCAAAAAGTGAGGCAGATGTGATCCAGACACACACAAGCTCAAGAACCATCTGAAGGCTGGATGAATAGGGATGAGATGAAGAACAGGTGGAAACAAAAGAGAATATGGGAGAAGAGGAAAGACTCCCTGGAAAGGATGAATTTCCTCCTACTGCCATCTGTGTGACTTTGAAAGATTTTCCGAACCCATTTGTCTGAAAGAATCTGTTGCCAAAGAGAAAAACAGAGATTCAGACTTTCTGGAAGATAAAAGGGCCCTGGGTGAGAGGAGGTCACAAGGTCTCTTGAACAAAACCCACTGGGCTGTCCTTGGCTTTGGGAGATTCAAGACTTTTATTTGGATCCCCTTTGCCATTTCTTCTTAAATGTCATTCAGGTTATTTTCAGATGCAGATGGGTGGCTCTGCTGTGGCCATTAGTAGTACCTCAGACCACTCATCTTTTACCCCAGATCCCTCTGGTGTAGCACTTTTAGCCGCTATTGACCAGGGGTTAGCCACATCCTCTGTGGCTGTCAGGGTCCCCTCAGTAGGAAACAAGATACTGTTGTCAAGATTATTTAATCAGTTGTTGCCAAAAATGGATGAAAAGATAGAAAATCCCTTGTACAATTTGGAAAAAGAGGTCTGAAAAATCTTAAGAGTCCCTGGATCAGCTTGCTCCTTTCATCACACCTTTTGGTCATCTCTGTAGCAGACAAGCCAAAGCTAAATTTCTATCGAATGGAGAATTTAAAATCTCAGTTTTATCATAATCAGGGAGGTTCTGAGAATGCAGCCATGTAAACTTCTTTAAAACAGTACCAGTGGTACTTAACTCTGGAAGAAATATCAAGAGTCACACACACTGCAAACAATGAGGAGTGACCTGTGCAACAGAAGAAACAAGTTATTTAATAAAGCAGATTTACCCTTACAAGAAGAAACTGCAGATAAAGCATTCCTCATACTTTCACAATTTGTCAAAACAACCTTTTAACAAATGCTTCTGACAATTAAAAATTTTGAAAGTCAAAGTTGCTGAAGTATGCACTTTTCCCCCATACCTATCAATAATTGTCCCATCCTTATCAGAAAGAGTAGGATTGGAATTAACTGAATGCTTAGCATCAGTGGAATCAACTAAAGTTATAGCTGCTTGGCTTGTCCAGGTTTGGAAATAGTGTGTAAAATTTAAAAGACTGAGGAACTGTATACATCCTATTTACTTTTTAGGGGTAGCTGTCTGACTACCAAGAAAACTGCAGGAAGTAACACACACATCCCCAAAATCAGACAGAACAGGAGGAATGGTGTAAGTTCTAGAAAGTCCTTCTGTAACAACTCATAGTATTTTATGAGGGATTGAGACACCACAATGTTTTCCCACTGAAAACAATGGAACACTCTAGCAATAGTCTCAGAGACAGGGAAACCCCCACAGGACGAATTAGACACCGAATTCACCTCTGAGTTTGAATTAGAAATCTGAGGAAAAAGCACTGTATCTCTCCCTGCATCTCCCTGCTCAGATTCAGAATCTTGAATCTCTTAAGGAAAAGAGGAATTCCCCCCTTCTTTTACCAAAAACTACTTTACAAGAAGGAGCAACTGCTCAAGTTAAACTCTGAGCCATACGTAGTAAACTACTCCTATCCAAAGAAATTTGAGGAGGTTTACATATATGCTTGGTTTTCTTTTTTTTTTTTTTTTTTTTTTTTTTTGGACAGGACAAAATGGGGCCAGCCATGCTACTAATAGCAGCAGCTGCTTCCCTAGGACATTCTGACACAACAGGAAAGCCTTTCCTGTTCCATCCCCCAGGACCAACAGCAGTGGCTCTTCCATGGTCACTGAGAGGACTCCAGCAGCTGCAGAGGATATGGCAAACCTCTGGTCCATATTGGTTGTAAATGCTACACCAGAGTGATCCAGGGTAAAAGATGAGTGGTCTGAGGTGCAACAAATGGCCACAGCAGAGTCACCCGCTTGTACCTGAGGCAAATTGCTAGCCTGCTGTGGTGACAGTGGCTGTTTGCGTAACTTTTTCTTTTTTATGGCTAGAAGGAGGAGGACTGACTGTGGGATTATTAGTCTGTTCCATGGTCAGATGGTGTCTCTTTCCCAGGGAAGATGAGCAATTGCCAGTAAAATTGTTTTTTTTTTACAGAAAAAAAACAGTAAAAAGCATTTTATAACACCATATCAACCACACTAAGGAAAAATATACAAAATTCTTCACAATAAAATAAGTTTACAGTTAGTTTACACTATGGCAGAAAAAAACAAGTGCTCCATTTAAAAGTATTATAAGCTTGAGACAGTCTGTTAAATCACAACACTCCTAGCTTTAAAATAACTTTCCTGAATGCTGTAGTTTTAACAAAACAAGATCTCCTGTGTACGCTCATTTCTATATTAACAAATTAATACTTGTTAACTTTGACAATATAATATGGATAATAAAAAGTGATACACTGCCAATGTTCATGAACTTGTTTTCAATACTGTAATATGTTATCTCTATAATTACAGTGTCATATATGAAACAGATTAAACTGTAAAGAAATAAAAAAAACACTCTGAAAAAGGATTTGCTCAACAGACTACCTCATTAGCAAAAAGAAAAACTAAATAAAAGTATGCAAGATCTGCAATACAGCAGATTACAAACATAAACAACAATGAACCATACTGTGTAGCTGGCATAGACTTGAAAAACAACTATGAATAGTATAAAATCTATACATATTCCAAATTTGTTTTAACAAGTTTTATGATACTAAAGGCAGGATCCCTATATAAAAGCTGATAAACAAATTCGGGGAGCAACAGATGTTAATTAAAAATGCTCAGAAATTACCAGTTAAAAATGCAAAAAATTTCCCAGACTGCCAAAATGTGTACATTTCTTTGAAAAAATTCAGCATATAATCAGAATCTACAGCGATGCCTGCATTTGTGAGAATATGTTTTGTTTGTTACACTTGATGAACATCTGTCAATATTAACAATGTGGTAGCACAGGCATACCTGCTGCACATGTTATTTAAACTATAGACTATTGGACATTAATGTCAAGAAAAAATTATTATTGCTTTGGCACTTAATATAACATTATAATTTCACAGCAAAAATTGTATATATGTCTCTCTATATAAATTATATATATATGCATATATATATATATATATATATATATATACATACACACACACACACACACACACACACACACACACACACACACACACACACACACACACATACATCCACAGCCCCTTTTTCCTATTTTTAGACATGGGGTCAGGGTGTCACTTCACATGTGACAACTATTTAGAGCCAAGGTTTACACTGCTGAGTGGCTAGCCCTGCCATGGCACTTCTTCCACATCATACACTCACATGCATACTCACACTTATGGCCAATTTAGAGTGTCCAATCCACCTACTGCATGTCTTTGGAATGTGGGAGGAAACTGAAGCACCCACAGGTAACCCTAAATTCACAACATCAAGCAGAGTAGACTAGCACATGCCCATGTTAACTACTGTGACTGGATATCTGTGGCCTTCATCCATGTGGACTGTACTGACAACAGAAAACATAGTTCAGGAGCCAACCTTGCATATGATAACATACTGCAAAATCTCATGCAGTGAACTCCTACACAAGTTCCCTAGACTTTAGAACTGTACTGTTTTTAAGCCAACAATTCCCCATAATACATCTTTATATTTCAACCTGGAATACACCCAACACCTTCGAATACCTAGCCACGCTTCTATTGAGACTGACATTAATCAGCTTAAACAAAATATTTGTAGTTAGTAAAAATAAATAATTTCTCTTACACTAGTAATGTCCACTAAAAATATTTTACTTAAAAATGAAAGTTCATTTTAAGCAGAAGAGCTTCTGAATAGGTTTTTAATATATTTTACTTTTTCATTTGAGAAGAAACTATTCGGTCCACCTTTTCATACAAATAATTTAGAACACTGACTACCTTAAAAAGAAAATTACAAGCCACTGCTCTGACACCTGCAGAAACCCAATCCTCCATTTAGTCTTTGTCTTTTTTTTTTTTCTTCTTCTTCACAACTTACTGCAGTCTTTGGCAGTCTTAATATTATACATTTCTATCTCATCTTTGACTCTTCCTTCTCCCTGCTATGGCTGATTTACCTTTGGAAGAATATTTTAACACTGCACAAAATAAGGGGGTATCTTTTTTGTATGTCTACATCGGTGTTTAGTGCCACTGCATCGATACTAGTATACCTGCAGCACATACTCTGCAACTTCCTCAATATGTATGAATGCACCTTTCCAAATTTTTACTACACCAATATTAGTTTTATATCCACATTTGCTGTCAATGCAGTAAGAAACCTTCAATATGTACTATGAAATCTTTATAATACATGCGATTGCTCCTACGGTTTTGAACAGGGTATATAACTTCAGCTTATATGAAAGTTTTCATATTTTGTTCCACCAAGGCTCTTTTGGAAATGAAAAATAAATACATAAAAAGTGCAGCACAGTCCATAAATGTCAATAGAATTGACACATTCATAAGCATTAACCTAATGTTCCTGGCATATTAACTACAGTGCAAAAGATCACTTCTTGCGTTTGGCCCTGACCTGACGATTCCTGTTCACAAATGTCGGGCAGCCAAAGTAACTTCCTGAGAATTTCAGCTATTGTTTTCACACAAGATACTGCACACGGCATCATCGCCTGTAGCTCAAAACTGTTTATATTTAAAGAAGTGATAATAAGTATTGTATACTGGGAACAGCAGTTGAGGGACCAAAACAGAAAGGGCACAACAGTTACTGAAAGACAAGACTTTCAAGGAACTGATCCGAAATAATAATGATAAAAAAAAAAAAAAACGCGTCTTGGGAGCAAATCAGTGCCACCAGCCAATGCAAAGTGTACAGAATATATTAATTCTGTAAAAGGCTGCAGGTGCCAAACCACATCCACGTTTAAAGTCTTAGAGAAAAAAACGTGTCTTTACAACTCCCTTACCTACAAAATGCAGTCGCTGACATTAGACTCACCTTCTCCATGGATGAAAGGAAAACCGCATCAAAGAACCATGAAGTCGGCTGAATTTCACACCTTTCTCCCTATCTTCCAGACTGTGCTAATTGGGCAATTATCACCCATTAACTAAAAAATGCTAAGCATGCAAATGCTTGATGAGCTGCAAATTACTATGCAGTCTCAATCAAGGCATTTGCATGTGCTATTTTATCACTTTATTTTATTTATTTTCTTAACTTAAAGTTTTTCTCTCCTGGGTCCAATGCCTGCCAGATTCTGCCCCTATTCCACAAAAACTGTACTGAAGTGCGTACAGTGCGTAAGCCTCCTGACGTCTCTGGGCAGTGTAAGTTACCAGTAAAGGGGGGAGTATGCCATATAAAAAGAAAGTTGAAAGACTGTGTTTATTTTCTGGGGCGGAGGCGACAACACTTCCAGTTGTAAGTAGTCAGTCTTCTTTTTGTAGTGCAAATCTGCATATTTTGTTTACAGTGGTCTGTAGGATTTGTGTATTATGGACAGAATGAAATGTCAGTAGGGGGAGCCTGTATTCAAGTTTGAATAGCAGAGTATTTTTCGGTATGGCTATAAATGCTTTCGGTAGATTAGATATTTTGCTGCAGAGTTTGAATTGAGAAAGGACTTAAGTGTTTTGCCTTTGTGTGTGGAGAGTTTGAGAGAGGCCGCGGGTTAGTCCTAGGTACTTGCATTCCCCTGACTATGGGAATTCTGTTATTTTTCTTGTCATAAATGGAAATATTTGATAGTAGTTTACATTTTTGAGGGAAACCAAACAACATAATGTTAGTGTTTTTGGATTTATCATGAGTTTGTTTGCTGCCCACTGGCACCATTTTGAGAAGGATATCTGTAGCTGGGTGTGACAATAGGAGGTACTGCCAGCCATCCCAGGAGAAGTAGGGCAGTAGATGTATGACTTGTGCCAGCACAGCTAGCTGAAATTTTGTAAATAATTACATGTCATTTGTATATCAAACTGACTTGTACAGATGCTTGTGCTGAAAATGTATTTGTCAGGTTTGCTTGTGTTAAAATGTATCAACAGTGCACCCTGCTGGAATGAAAAGAAATGTACATGGATTGTTGTAACTGAATTAAATATATGTTTTAATAGAGGATATTGAGACAGCAAAGGTTAACTACGTGGCTTATTTTAAGAAAAATAAGGGAATTGTAACTGAGCCATTAAACCATTAAAATAGCACCCCACAGTGCTGAATTGGACTGGAAATGTTAGGGCTAGAAGAAGCCTTTTTTCATTAGCTCAGTATAAAGAGGGGAAGCCCTAGGCACTGTCATAAACATTTCCGATGTGTATTGTAGCCATCTATGCTAAATTCCACTTTCAGCTTCAAAGGGGGTTACTGTAACAACCTAGAGTCACATGACCAGATGAGGTAATTCCATCTTGGATATTGTATTTTACAGGGAGTAATCTCTGTTTTGGGGAACCTGACTAGCAAGACTGCTCACATATTCCATTGTGCCTTGCTCTATCAAGTAAGTTACTAGGGAATAGTAATTCTCCTAGATTCAGTCAGGAATATAGTGAAGCTTAGCTTAGATATTGTTTTTCTTTATTTGTCTGAGTCTGTCCATCAGTGTTCTTTTCAATATTTCCTGTGATCTGAACTCTAGTTTACTGTAATTATATATTTTGTATTTTTTGTTCTTGTATTATTTATTATTAAATATATTTTAAACTGTTATTGTGGCTGGTCTTTGTAGGAAGTACTTAATCTTTGAGAGTGCTTATATTTAAACAAAAAAAACCTCTTATCAGAGCCCGTATGAAGAGAAAATAATAAATATAGTCAAAAAACTTTAAAAAGACTGTATAAAATAAACAAAATATTATAACACAGGACAAAACACCCAGGAGCAGGTACTTAGCGCTTTCATCCTTTATTAAGTGATAAGAACTTCATCAGATAAACTTAAAATGCAGAACAGCATACAAATATGACACAAAAGAAGGCAGTTCCTAAGAATCAGTTAGCCAATAAACATCAATTTACATTTGAAACATAGTGCTTGCTATATTTAAAACAATCCAGTAAAGAATTTTCCAAGTGAAAACAATCTGAAGTGGACCAGTAATCGAATTCTGTCACTAGGTAGTGATGGAAATTAATGAAATGTATCAGTTAGTAGAGTAAACATCACACAAGCTATAACACAAGAGCCTTAATATATGTAAAATAAGAAACTTAATATTAATAATGTATTTATAATCAGCGGCACCATTTAAGTGTACACTTGATATTTAAATTTTCATTCAGACCAGGTGGGGCGTCCGCATTAAGTCTCAGTTGCCATAATAATTCCCTGACCTCTAAATAAGTGTTTGCATCTCCAAAGAATTGATTTAACTTTTTCCAGTATAATAAGTGCAAAGCAAGTAAAATTCTGGCAATGTAGGCTGTGCTTGGCTAGAGCATTTCACAAATCTAAATTTCTGATTGCTGCACAGTACTCTCTAATTCTTGCAGACAATTTGTGAATGGTTTTCCCAACATAAAAAAGATGAGCACGAAAAACGTAGCAGCGTAAGATTTATAGTCAAAATGTTTCTCAAAACAAACTGAGAAATTATTTCTGAAAATAAAACTGGTGCCTTCTAAAATGTATGCACAGGCTACACAGGTTCCACAAGAAAACATTCCTGCTGTATAACTATCATCAATAACTGGAGACAGTAAAAACTGCGAATCTTTGTTTTCAAACATGAATCTTAAAAGTTTTTGTTTTTTTATATGAAAAAATCGGGGTAGATAGTGCTTATATTTATTTGGTGACACTGTGTGGGCCACTCCAGACTGCCTAGCCATATTGGTCAACTACTACCATTTGTATTAGTATTAATATTACGCAGTATAATTGTGCATCCTTTGTTAGGGGCCTTAGAGTAGTTGATTGTGGAGTGTCTGATGGTGGTGATAACTACATTATACTCTGGGCAGAAGGGGGCACAGCAGGTAAATCTATGCCAGCCTTTCACAGGTGTGTGTGAGTGAGTGTGAAAAATCAAATCTGTGTGTGTGAGCTACTTGGAACAGGGACACCAAGCACTGGGATTACAGAGAGGGTTCTGGAGTTCTTGGCTTAGACACTTGGCTGAGGGCCTAACCCTGCAGCTATACCAGTGGTGGAGTCTTACTGGAGACCTGGAGGGAGACAGATATAGAGCAATCCAGACCCCAGACTGTGTGTGTTCCCTGTATGCTCTTAAGGGAAATGGTACTTAATGAAGAGAGGTTTGCATCTGGAAATACTAAGTGCACCCATTTGTATTCCAAGTGCACATCCCTCTCCAGTGTCAATGCTGAGGATTCAGGCTCCTTTATTACTGACCACACATGGGGACTTCACATATTGGTTGGCAGTGGTGGGGCCATCACTCATCACTTATGAGTTGGCAGTGGAGGGAGTATCACTTGTCACACTGGGATTGAAGTTTAGGAGTAGATTTATGTGCATCAAGAAGTAGAATGCCATCTGCATAAAGAGTGACATCTGGAGAATTGAGCTTTTTTGAGAGGTCATTGATGAAGAGAGAGAAAAGCAACAGTCCTAATACAGATCCGTGTGGCACTCCTGGACTGCCAAAGATTTGAATGTTCTGTTTTCCAGGTAGTTTTGGAGCCAAGTGATAACGTTCAACACTTTATATCAATGATCTGGTGGTATACAGATGTATACCTTTTCTGCTTGCTATTTCTCATTATTTGCAAAATTATGTTTGTCATATATGTAACTGGTTTGCAAACAGTCGCTATTGAAACATAAATAAACTACTTCTGTGCTATTTGAGATCACAGGCAAAGTAAGAGAGGCACAGAACAGTTCATCTGTATTTAGTGTATCAATTGAAGTCATTGTAAATGCCAACTCCTGCATATACTTAGGTATGTGTTTGGGAGCATCACTATCTTTGGACTTATACACATACTACATCACAAGCAAGCAGTAATGACTGACAAGCTACAGTTATCCCATTCCACAAGGGGGATCCACCTTGGATCCTGGGAACTACCGTCCCATCAGTCTGATGAGCCTGATCTGCAAGGGCATGGAACGCATTATCATGGAACTTATAAACAAAGACATTGGCAACCTTCAAATCCTGGACCCCACCCAGTTTGGGTTCGTGAAGG
This sequence comes from Protopterus annectens, assembly GCF_019279795.1. NCBI lineage: Eukaryota > Metazoa > Chordata > Ceratodontiformes > Protopteridae > Protopterus > Protopterus annectens. Next base: position 1,021,508,822 of record NC_056745.1, on the reverse strand, counting down.
GCCGATCTTGTCTCCTGAACCTGATTGACTTCTTCGAATCAGTCTCCAGAGCTGTGGACTATCTGGACTTCATCAAGGCCTTCAACACCATCCCCCACTCTGGAATTATAGATAAACTTGCTAAGCTGGGCATAAATCCCTATGTCACTCGATGGGTTACC